>NW_012102321.1:4664470-4667319 GCF_000951045.1 Mandrillus leucophaeus
TATGAGTGAGAACATGCGGTGTTTGGTTTTCTGTCCTTGCGATAGTTTGCTGAGAATGATGGTTTCCAGCTGCATCCATGTCCCTACAAAGGACGCGAACTCATCCTTTTTTATGGCTGGCTGCATAGTATTCCATGGTGTATATGTGCCACATTTTCTTAATCCAGTCTGTCACTGATGGACATTTGGGTTGGTTCCAAGTTATTGCTATTGTGAATAGTGCTGCAATAAACATACGTGTGCATGTGTCTTTATAGCAACATGATTTATAATCCTTTGGGTATATTCCTAGTAATGGAATGGCTGGGTCAAATGGTATTTCGAGTTCTAGATCCTTGAGGAATCGCCACACTGTTTTCCACAATGGTTGAACTAGTTTACAGTCCCACCGACAGTGTAAAAGTGTTCCTGTTTCTCCACATCCTCTCCAGCACCTGTCGTTTCCTGATTTTTTAATGATTGCCATCCTAACTGGTGTGAGATGGTATCTCATTGTGGTCTTGATTTGTATTTCTCTGATGGCGAGTGATGATGATGTGTCTGTTGGCTGTATGAATGTCTTCTTTTGAGAAGTGTCTGTTCATATCTTTTGCCCACTTTTTGATGGGGTTGTTTGTTTTTTTCTTGTAAATTTGATTGATTTCTTTATGGGTTCTGGATATTAGCCCTTTGTCAGATAAGTAGATTGCAAAAATTTTCTCCCATTCTGTAGGTTGCCTGTTCACTCTGATGGTAGTTTCTTTTGCTGTGCAGAAGCTCTTTAGTTTAATTAGATCCCATTTGTCAATTTTGGCTTTTGTTGCCATTGCTTTTGGTGTTTTAGACATGAAGTCCTTGCCCATGCCTATGTCCTGAATGGTATTACCTAGGTTTTCTTCTAGGGTTTTTATGGTTTTAGGTCTAACATTTAAGTCTCGAATCCATCTTGAATAAATTTTTGTATAAGGAGTAAGGAACGGATCCAGTTTCAGCTTTCTACTTATGGCTAGCCAGTTTTCCCAGCACCATTTATTAAATAGGGAATGCTTTCCCCATTTCTGTTTTTGTCAGGTTTGTCAAAGATCAGATGGCTGTAGATGTGTAGTATTATTTTTGAGACTTCTGTTCTGTTCCATTGGTCTATATCTCTGTTTTGGTACCAGTACCATGCTGTTTTGGTTACTGTAGCCTTGTAGTATAGTTTGAAGTCAGGTAACGTGATGCCTCCAGCTTTGTTCTTTTGGCTTAGGATTGTCTTGGCAATGCGGGGTCTTTTTTGGTTGCATATGAACTTTAAAGCAGTTTTTTCCAATTCTGTGAAGAAAGTCATTGGTAGCTTAATGGGAATGGCATTGATTCTATAAATTACCTTGGGCAGTATGGCCATTTTCACAATATTGATTCTTCCTATCCATGAGCATGGTATGTTCTTCCATTTGTTTGTGTCCTCTTTTATTTCACTGAGCAGTGGTTTGTAGTTCTCCTTGAAGAGGTCCTTCACATCCCTTGTAAGTTGGATTCCTAGGTATTTTATTCTCTTTGAAGCTGTTGTGAATGGGAGTTCATTCATGATTTGGCTGTTTGTTACTGGTGTATAAGAATGCTTGTGAGTTTTGCACGTTGATTTTGTATCCTGAGACTTTGCTGAAGTTGCTTATCAGCTTAAGGAGATTTTGGCCTGAGATGATGGGGTTTTCAAAATATACAATCACGTCATCTGCAAACAGGGACAATTTGACTTCTTCTTTTCCTAATTGAATACCCTTTCTTTCTTTCTCTTGCCTGATTGCCCTGGCCAGAATTTCCAACACTATGTTGAATAGGAGTGGTGAGAGAGGGCATCCCCGTCTTGTGCCAGTTTTCAAAGGGAATGCTTTCAGTTTTTCCCTATTCAGTATGATATTGGCTGTGGATTTGTCATAAATAGCTCTTATTATTCTGAGATACGTTCCATCAATACCAAATTTATTGAGCGTTTTCAGCATGAAGGGCTGTTGAATTTTGTCAAAGGCCTTTTCTGCATCTAGTGAGATAATCAGGTGGTTTTTGTCTTTGGTTCTGTTTATATGCTGGATTACGTTTATCAATTAGCGTATGTTGAACCAGCCTTGCATCCCAGGGATGAAGCCCACTTGATCATGGTGGATAAACTTTTTGATGTGCTGCTGAATTCGGTTTGCCAGTATTTTATTGAGGATTTTTGCATCAATGTTTATCAAGGATATTGGTCTAAAATTCTTTTTTTGTTGTATCTCTGTCAGGCTTTGGTATCAGGATGATGTTGGCCTCATAAAATGAGTTAGGGAGGATTCCCTCTTTTTCTATTGATTGGAATAGTTTCAGAAGGGATGGTACCAACTCCTCCTTGTACCTCTGGTAGAGTTCAGCTCTGAATCCGTCTGGTGCTGGACTGTTTTTGGATGGTAGGCTATTAATTATTGCCTCAATTTCAGAGTCTGTTATTTGTCTATTCAGGGATTCAGCTTCTTCCTGGTTTAGTCCTGAGAGACTGTAAGTGTCCAGGAAATTATCCATTTCTTCTAGGCTTTCTAGTTTATTTGCGTAGAGATGTTTATAGTATTCTCTGATGGTAGTTTGTATTTCTTATGGTCGGTGGTGATATCCCCTTTATCATTTTTTATTGCGTCTATTTGATTCTTCTCTCTTTTCTTATTTATTAGTCTTGCTAGTGGTCTTTCAATTTTTCAAAAAACTAGCTCCTGGATTCATTGATTTTTTTGGAGGGTTTTTTGTGTCTCCTTCAATTCTGCTCTGGTCTTAGTTATTTCTTGCCTTCTGCTAGCTTTTGAATGTGTTTGCTCTTGCTTCTCTAGTTCTTTTAATTGTGATGGTAGGGTGTCAATTTTAGA
>NW_012102321.1:4673034-4686994 GCF_000951045.1 Mandrillus leucophaeus
TCCTTCTAACAGTCAGGACCCTTAGCTGTAGGTCTGTTGGAGTTTGCTTGAGGTCCACTCCAGACCCTGTTTGCCTGGGTATCAGCAGTGGAGGCTGCAGAAGATAGAATATTGCTGAACAGCGAGTGTTGCTGTCTGATTCTTGCTCTGGAAGCTTCGTCTCAGGGGTGTACCCCACTGTGTGAGGTGTGAGGTGTAGGTCTGCACCTAGTGGGGGGATGTCTCCCATTTAGGCTACTCCAGGGTCAGGGACCCACTTGAGCAGGCAGTCTGTCGGTTCTCAGATTTCAGCCTCCGTGCTGGGAGATCCACTGCTCTCTTCAAAGCTGCCAGACAGGGGCCTTTACCTCTGCTGAGGTTTCTGCTGCTGCTTGTTTAGCTATGCCCTGTCCCCAGAGGAGGAGTCTACAGAGGCAGGCTGGCCTGCTTGAGCTGTGGTGGGCTCCACGGAATTCGAGCTTCCCAGCGGCTTTGTTTACCTACTTAAGCCTCAGCAATGGCGGGTGCCCCTCCCCCAGCCTCGCTGCCGCCTTGCAGTTAGATCTCAGACTGCTGTGCTAGCAATGAGGGAGGCTTCCTGGGCGTGGGACCCTCTGGGCCAGGTGTGGGATATAATCTCCTGGTGTGCTGTTTCCTATGACCCTTGGTAAAGCGCAGTATTAGGGTGGGAGTTATGCGATTTTCCAGGTGTTGTGTGTCTCAATTTCCTTTGGCTAGGAAAAGGAATTCCCTTCCCCCTTGCACTTCCCAGGTGGGGCGATGCCTCGCCCTGCTTCAGCTCTTGCTGGTCCGGCTGCACCCGCGGACCAGCGCCAAGTGTCTGACACGCCCCAGTGAGATGAACAGGGTACCTCAGTTGAAAATGCAGAAATCACCCGTCTTCTGTGTCGCTCCTGCTGGGAGCTGGAGGCTAGAGCTGTTCCTATTCGGCCATCTTGGGCACGCCCCGCCTTGTTTTTTTTTTTTTAAATAAGTTTTATACTTTTACATTTTATGTTTAGATCTATGTTCCATTTTTAGTTTATTTACATTTAGATCTGTGTTCCATTTTTAGTTTATTTTTGTGAAGGATGTTAGGTTTGTGTTTATTTTTATTGTTTTACATACAGGCATTCAATGTTTCAGCATTATTTGTTGAAATACTATTATTTCTCCATTGAATTACTTGTTTCCTTTTGTCAAAAACCAGTTAACTATATAAGTGTGTATCTTTTTCCAGTCTCTATTCTGTTTCATTGCTTTTTCCTTTTTTGTCAATACTATGCTCTCTTGATTACTGTAGCTTTGTAGTAGGTCTTAAGATCTACTTCAGTGTGATTCTTCAACTTTGTTCTTTTTCAGTATTGTATTGGTTATTCTAGGTCTTTTCTTTTTTCATATAAACTTTAGGGATAGTTTGTTATCCACAAAATAACTTGCTGGAAATTTAATTGAGATTATGTTGAATATTTAGAACACATTGGTAAGAATTGACATCTTTTCAAAATTGAGTCTTCCAATCCATGAATTTAGAATTTCTCTTATTTAGATCTTCTTTGATTTCTTTCATCGATGTTCCGTAGCTTTTGCATACAGATTCTGTACATATTTTTTTAGGTTTATACTGAAGTATTTCTTTTCTATTCTCTTTTTGTTGTGTGTGTGGGGGGTGCCATTGTAAATGGGTTTTTTTTTTTTTCTTTTTTAAGTTTTCAGATTGTAGTTGTTTGTTGCTGGCATAAAGGAAATCACTAGACTTTTGCTTATTAACATTGTATCCTGTGACCTTGCTATAACTGCTTATTGGTTCCAAGAGGTTTTTAGTAGATTCTTTACATTTTTTTTCTACAGACAGTCATGTCATTTGCAAATAAAGGCAGGTTTATTTCTTTTCCTAACTATTGCTCTAGTTAGGACTTATGGTAGGATGCTAAAGAGGAATGGTTAGAGGAATGGTGAGAGATGGATAACATCTTTGTCTTGTTCTCCGTCTTAGAGAGAAAGTGGCCAGTCTCTCATCATTAAGTATGTTAGTTAGAGGTTTTTTGTATATGTTTTTTACAAAGTTGAGGAAATTTGCTGAGAAGGTTTAAAAAAAATTTTTTTTGGCTCGGGGATATATAAGAAGGTTTGTTAACATAGATGTACTCTTGTCATGGGGAGTGAGGGGGTTTGTTAAATCATGAATGGGTGTTGGACTTTTTTCCCAGCTCCCTTTTTGGTCTTCAGTTGATATGATTCTATGATTTTTCTTCTTTATCCTGTTTATATGGTAGATTACATTTATTGATTTGAACTGTTGAACCAGCCTTGCATACCTAGAATCTCACTTGGTTATGTTATATAATTCTTTTTATAAAATGTTGGATATGATTTGCTAATATTTTGTTGAGGGTCTTTATATTCATGTTTATGAGAGATATTGTTCTATTGTTTTCCTTTCTTGTAATGTCTCTCTCTGGTTTTGGTATTAGGGTAATGCTGGCTTCATAGATTGAGTTAAGAGTGTTCCATCTGCTTCTGTTTTCTGGAAGAGATTGTGGAGAACTGTTGTTGCTTATTCCTTAACTGTTCAGTAGAATTTACCATTGAAACTCTCTGGACCTGCTACTTTGTTTTTTGAAAGTTTATTATTTATTCAATTTCATTAATAAATATACAGCTATTAAAGTTATCTATTTCTTTTTGTGTGAATTTTGGTAAATTACATCTTTTAAGGAATTTTTCATTTAAATTATCAAATTTATGGACAAAGAGTTGTTTGTAACATTCATTATTGTCCTCGTAATGTCCATGTGATCAGTAGTGATGACTTTTCTCTTTGTTTTTTCTGATACTGACAATTTATCTTCTCTCCTTTATATTTTGTTATACTGCGTAGAGATTTACCAATTTTGTTGATCTATTCAAAGAACCAGCTTCTGGTTTTGTTTACTTTTCTCTGTTGATTTTCCATTTTCATTTCCATTGATTTCTACTCTGTTATTTTTTACTTCTGCTTACATTAGGCTTAAATAAGGTATTGGAAGTGACTTCACTCAGCTTTTAAAAAAAGTACTTTGCCTTCATTTTTGAAGGGAATGGCATGTTTTACTAATTATGGAATTTCATTTCTTTTCTTTCTGTACATTTAAAGTCTTGTTCCATCATCTTGAGGCTTGATTCCTTCCGATGAGTAGTAATCAGCAGTCATTCTCCTATTTGTTCCCCTGCATGTAATACTTACCCTCCTCTGTCTATTATTATTTTGTTTCTTTATAACCAGTTTTCAGCAATTTAATTTTATGTGTCTTGATGTGGTTTTCTTGGTTTTATCCTGCTTGGGATTTGTTGCTGGTTTTATGGATTTTTAGTTCAAATTTCAACAACATTTCAGCTTTCTTTCTTCCTTTTTCTTTTTTCTTTCTTTCTTTTTTTGAGGGGTTAGGTGGGCAGGGTCTCTCTCTGTCACCCATGCTAGATAACAGTGGTACAATCATAGTTCACTTCAGCCTCAACTCCTGGGCTCAAGTGATCCTCATGTCTCAACTTTCTGAGTAGTTAGGACTACAAGCATGTGCCACCATGTCTTACCAATTTTTCATTTTTATTTTTTGTGGAGACAAGGGTCTCTGTGTTGCCCAGGTTGGTCTCGAACTTCTGGCCTAAAGCAATTCTCCTGCCTCGGCCTCCCAAAGTGCTGGGATTATAGGCGTGATCCACTGTACCCGGCTTATTTCTTCAACTATATTTGTTTCTCCTCCCTTTCTATTTTTCTCACCAGGGATTACTTGATAACCTCCATAGGCCACTGGCCACTGTTTTCAGCCCTTTTTCCCCCACTCTGTTTTTCAACTGGTGTATTTTAGGTTGCTATATCTTACTGTTTACTGATACTTTCTTTTGTGGTATTTAATGTATTGTTCATTAAGCAAATGTTTCATGTTAGATACTGTATTTTTAAATTCTAGAACTTTTATTTGGTCCTCTAAAAAATATCTTTCACTTCTCTCCTTGTTAGCACCTTCATTTAAATCATTTAATGTGTTTATAATAGCTGTTCTATAGTCTTTCCTAATTCTATCATGTCTGTCATTTCAGTAGGTATTGTACTTACTAACTGATTTTCTTTTTTCTGGTTGTGGACCTTTTGTTTTCACCTTTTGTGAACCACAACCAGAAAAACTGTTACATGGGTAACAGTTTTTACATTGTTGATGGTTTGGTTTTTGTTGTCTTTCTTTAATTATGACTGGGTTTAAACTTCTTGAGAATCAGCTTGCTAGTTTTGAGGCTTGATTGAAAGCTTTATTAGGGTGGATCTAAAGTACCCTTTTTACTTTTTTTTTTCTAAGAGACAGAGTCTCACTCTGTAGAAATATGGTCATAGCTCCACTGTAACCTTGAACTCCCGGCCTCAAGGAGTCCTTCCACCTTGGCATCTCAAAGCACTAGAATTATAGGTGTGAGCCATAGCACCTGGCCCCAAAGTATGCTTTTTTTTCTGGGGCTAATTTACTCTTACTATTAATACCAATGTGTAATCTTTTGGAAGATAGTTATACAATGCTCTGGGTATTCAACAAAGTCTCTTCCTCTTTGACTTGAAGGATCCCAAATGACCTCCAGCCTTGAGTAAGTTATGGAAGTTTTCAGCTTATATCTCTCTAGCAGTTTTCTTTGCCTTTAGTCATGAAGTTTAATCCAACTCACATGCACTTTAATATTCAACCAATAACCCAAGGGGATTTCTATACATTTCTGGATCGTTGTGTATTTGTAACTCCCTTTTCTTTGGTATTTTACCCTGAAAATTCTACCAGTCTCAGTCTCCCTGAACTCCCATTTCTGTCTCCTCAAATTTTATTGAGGACGTTGTTTTCTGCCTGTGTTCGTCTCCTTGTACCAGTTTTTAAAACATGCTTCCTGCTTAAAATCTGGGATTATCATAGGGTTTATTAATAGGTTTTCCTTTTCTTAGAGATCACAGTCCTGTGCTCTCTGTGTTAGTATCTGAAAAAAAGTTGTTTCATGTATTTTGTCTGGTTTTCTAGATGTTTATAGGAGGGCACGTTCAGTATCAGTCACTTGGTCACAGTAGGAAATGGATGATGGCAGTTTCATTTTTAGTACAGTATTAATTACATCACCAAAAGGTCTGCCACTAAAGTAATTTTACTTTGCAGATTATTTAAAGTATTTCCTGTCAAAGGCATGTTCAAGTAAAACTTAGAAGTAGTAAAATTCTTAAGCTTACATTCAGATTCTGTGATTCTTAAGCTTAAATTCTGTGATCCTAATTCAACATTTATTGAATGAGTGTTACTATTTAGAAGGCAAATTTTACTTTTCATTATTTACAGATATCTGTATATTAGCTTAAATTGTTTTGCTTAAGAGTGATGAACCACAGAAGTCACTAAAAGTACCTAATTTCTAAATTTTATACCCTCTAAAAAGCTATGAATACTATTTCTCTGATGGGACCACTGAGTTTGCTTAATGTAGAGCCATATTCACTGGTGCCAGTTATAAAATTGAGACCCATATGGTAGTTAGAAGCATTCAAGATAAAGGCAAATAACAATAGCAATTATTGTGATTTGCTTCAAATATTGATTTATGTTACCTGTGTAAAATCTGGAGTGATGACACAGATCCCAGCTCCATCATTGTCAACCATGAGTTACTACATGAATGACTGATAATATTCTCCCAAACTACTGTTTCATGGCTAATCATTATGGCATAAAATAAGAGACCTTCAGCAATAGCCATAATTACAGTTCTTATATTCCTTGATTGTCATGTGAGAATATGATAACCTTGATTGTCAAGGAATATGATATTCCTTGATTGTCATGTGAGAATATGATAACCAATTCTTGCTACATTAGTGGGGTCCATTTGTAAATAGGGTTGTAGGACTTTGTGATAGAAATGCCGACATCTCTCTGTCCTTTTTTGAATATAAGTACTAGATACAGGAGAAAGAAAGACCAGAGTAAACCAGAGAATTCATCCTGAGTCATTGGTCTTATGAGAATACTTTTCAGTAGAACCAAATATTTAACTAATACATTTTTTTCTGGAAGCTTTAGAGTTATTTCACTCTTCAGTGAAAGGCCACAGCATTTCTGTTACATTGTATATTGGAGTGATCTTATCTAGTTTATAAATGGCACGAATGTGTTCCACACAACCCAATGACTTCAAAGTCTCACTGTAAATAACAGTAACTGAGCCAATAAAATAATCAAATCTGAAAATAATCTGTACCAGTTGTCTCAGAAGTATGGTGTATACATCCCTGGGTGTACAAAGATAATCCCTCTGGGGTTCAGGATAAAATTTAGTATTAGCACATCTATTTATATGTTTTTATCTCATTGTGTTTAAATTTATGTTTCTATCTTTTGCAATGTATATTTACAGCAGTCCACGAATGTAACTTATAAATACGCCTAGATAGAGATGCATGTCCAATTTTTTTTTAAACTGATGGTACATGTTGGGAAAACAAAATTGAAACTACTACTTTGTGCTGTGAACCAGTGGTTCTCAACTGGGGGCATGTTGAGTGTCATGGCAAGGGGGCAAGGGTATGCTACTGACATCTAGTGGGTAGACGCCAGGGATGCTGCTAAATAAACATCCTAGAGTTCACAGGGCAGCTTTCCTTCAGCCCCCTACTCCACCTTCCACAGAAAGAATTATCTGGTCTAAAATGATTTTGAGAAGCACAGGTATATACTGTGTATTTCTTTTTCCTTGAAGGATGAATCGCAAAGAAGTGAGTCTAGCCTGTTTATTTTCTTTTTCATCTCACTGTTGGCTGACTACCTGGTTTTCTTATGTATATGTCTGTATTTTCCAATATCTCAAAAATAGGCACTAAGAGAACTGAAGGTACTTAATTTTATAAAACCAAAAGAGTACTCTGAACAGTTAGAGGAAAAGAGGTAAGAAAATGTGTAAGGCCTTACCACAGGGTAGCATCTAAAATATTTGTGTGTGGTTTTACACTTGAGATTATCTGAATATGTTCATTAAGTTCTAATTTTTGTTTCATAATTCCTACCAAATCTTTTGATATTTTATGAATTGTGGTGGCGTCCTGATTCATTGAAATCTAAAAAGAAAGCTGCTACTGATGAGACTGACAGGAAGGAATCTATGTAGCTAGAATAAACTATGTGCAAAGTAAAGAACAAGGAGTCCATGATCTAATGATTTTTGTAAGAGATTCTGACTTGAGTGTTTCATTTCCAAATTGGTGTGCTTCTCATATGCATGATCTTATGCATGTTAAACTTTGTTGTAATTTCATAGTTTGCAAAAAAAAAAAAAAATTCCCCTATATATAGCCGGAATAAACAGTCACTGTGAGTTGTCCATTTTAGATCATAGGTTTTTAGGTGGTGAAGACCTATCCTTACTTGAATTTGTATGTGAATTAAACTCTTATTTTTATAAGAATTCTCTTGAGTTCTTTAAATAAAGATGATACCAAGAGATGTAAGACTTGTCTCTCAAAAGAATAGTAAGGATTAATGGCTTCAGGTATTAGGAGAATTAAATAGAATAGTATTCTGTCACCATCTAGTTGCTTTTTCTTTTGATAACCTTTGCCACAGAATGTGAATCAGCTACTGCTAACTCCACTGAGATACTTAGGATGCTTTTGGTCAGCCTAGCTGAATTGTTAGCATGATCCTTAATTAAAATCATCCAAATGATATAAGGTTCTTCCTGAAGTCAGTGGAAAAACCTCTTAGCGTACACTCTAGAACTCAAAAGGAGCTTAAAAGTGGCAGCAACCTTAGAGTTACAGGCAGAATTAGATGCAGTTAATAGTAGCACTTCTCAAACTGTGTGTGCTTTTAAAAAATTTCAGTATGTTGTGAGCCAATAATTTTGTTAAATATAATATAAATGAATAGATAAATGAAAAAAAAAACACATACAAAAACAAACTGTAATTTTAAAAATTAGATTCAACAGACATAATATTACTGTCAAATTGCAATAAAGGTTTCTAAATACTCTTCGTCTATTTTTGTATCCATCTTGACATAGCCTAGTAACAGTTTGTGGATCATCAGAAGCCTGTGAACCAAACTTTGGGTAGCACAAATTTCAGTAGAAATTGTATGAAATATAATTTATTTTTCTGCCGTTTACACACTAGCTTTTGCTCAGTATAGATTTCTGCTTACTCTCAAATGCTGTCTGGTCTTTAAAGCTTTCCTTGACTTTTCCAAGCTGACTTGGGTAATTCCTAGCCTATACTCTTGCAGTATCCCCAAAGGGCCTCTAGTGTAGCAACTATGATGTAAATTCATTAATTTCATTTAAAGAAAATGTAAAAATAGTCCTTAAGACCTAGAAAGCTTTGTGGCACACAGACAATAAGTAAATGTCTATTAAATGAATGAAATAAAAAACGAATGAATTGTAGCAAAATCCTGAGGCTTTAATAACAGCATACGCTGGATAAAGGAAAGCTTCATTTTGCAGAAAGAAAAGACAGTTTCTCAGTCTTTTCACATAAGTTAGACTTATGTGAATCTAATTATTATAAAAATAACCCTTGATAGACAACTGAACACATGCATACATTTCATAACTGTGTAACACAGACTGTGGAGGTGAAGGAGCATATGGACCTAAATAAAAACTCAAAACCACTTAAGTGAACTTGCTAGCAATGCTGATTTAAATAATTTTTAACAGTGAGGGGGTAGGAGGTGAGGATGGGAAAGGGAGTTGAAAACTAATGCCCCCAGAGTTTCATGGTACTCTGTACTATCTTTTTTCTTTTCCCTGCCCCTCCAACTGTAAATATTTGATATCTTATCATACTACTTTATTTCACTATATATTTGATGACAGTCTATTATCTACTCTGTTAGGCACCTTGGAGAATGCGAAGAGAAATACATAAAATTAACTAAAAGACAAAAACAATGCATTAGGTAGAAGTGCAATAGCAGCATGAACAAAGAAGAACTTTTAAAAATGTGAATAAATTATTTTAAAATTAAAAGTGTTCAAATACAGAATGCTTTTCAAATCTTTGCTTCTTCTGAGGCAATCTATGGATATGCTTAGGACAGCGGTTGTAGAAGACACATCTATATAAATGTGAAGTAGATTTATTTTCTTTAAACAATAAAACCATTAGTGTATGTGTGTATATACACACACACACGTGCATATGATGTTGAGCTAGCTTCATCAACTTCTCAATAAATGGACACATTTAGCTTCTAAAGGTAGAAACGAGTTTCTAAAAGGGAAGAAGATGATAAGGAATTTAGCAGCCTACAGTCTTCTTCAGTTTTTGATCTGTATCTAAGTAGGCAAATGAATTTATTTCTTGCAGTACTTCCTCCTCTGAGTCTGGTCAACTATTTCCTTTGCATTCGGTCTCCAAGGCGCTGGTTTAGGAGGAGGAAGTACAGAAGTCTAAAGTCCTAGGGTGCTGGCACTGCCCCTGGGGAAAGTGAGATCTTGCATTGCTTCTTGGGTATGTGCACTTTTCCAGTTCCCACAGAGAAGCCGATCCCTGGTAGAAGGCAGATAGAGATAGCCAGACTGAGTCACAATTAGAGAATCAGGGAAATTATATTTTTTTAAAAAACGAAGGCTCTTGGTATGGTCAAATTTTTACATAACCAAACAGGAAGCACTGAAAAAATATATTTAAATCTGGATCACGTTTGAGGGAACTCATCCCAAAATTTTCAGGTTTTTCTGCCATGACAAATAAATCAGTGTGGATTCATGTGACAGTTATATCTGTTGATTTTCCTTCACAAACATTGACTGATAATTGTCTGGTGTATTTTATCTCTATCTCCTAGCAGCATAATGCTCTTTAAATATGGATCATAGGATAAATGCAGGTCAGGTTATTGAATGTTAAAGACCACAATAAATAACAAACTTTCTTTTCTGCCCCAACCCCCCTTTTTCTGTTTGGAAAATTATTTTTGGGAAAGCCTTACAACAGTAAAATAAATTACTTTTGTTCATAAGATAATGAATTTTTATATTGAAAATAATAAAAATTAAATCAGCACTGTTGAAAAACTGAGGACATGATTTTATGACATGATGCTTTGTAAAACTTAATTCTATTTGGAAATTCTTTAAAGTTTCTTTTAAAAAAAAGTTTTTTCTTTTCTTTGCCTTCCTTTTCTTTCTTTCCCTCCTTCACCCTGTTCTTTCTTAGCAGCTGGCACAGATAGTTGATATATTATTTCCCTACCTAGATTTAAATGCCCTGTTTGGAACGGAGTTATTCTTTTTTTCCTTGTACCTAAACACTTAGATTGCCTCATAATACATGAAACTGAAACATAATTTACCACAAGTACTTGACACAAAGAATTTTTTTGGGGGTGAATATAAAACATTTAATTTTAAAATATTGACACTATTTAATATATAAAATAGCTATTACAAATGCACCTGGTGTATTCTGTAGATACCAACTTGACTTTTTTTGTTTTAGGAAACTGTAAGTTACACTGTGGTTAAGACATATCTTCACCCTTGAAAAAGCCCACATTCAATCACAGTGATGTACGGTCAGACTGAGGCCCAACCATTAAACACTTGGATCAAATCATAACTAATTTTATTACCAAAGGACTGTACACATTTATTTGTCAATTTTAGTGTCTTAATATCTACCCAGCAGCTCATTAACATATAGAAACATACATCATGAGAAGCAAGAACTATCACCCGTCCCTTCTGTATATTAGCAACTTATTATCATTCCTGAGCAATGTCTCATTACTGAGGCCTGTGAACAATCACTTTTCACATTTATCCTGAGTGAAATATGGAATGACTTAAGTATAAATGCAGCATATTATATGTCATTTCTTACAAAAATGTCACAAATTATTTTACAGCGTTTACTACAAAACTCCATTAAAACTGCCTTCACTTAAACTCACTCTCCCCATATGCAGCAAACCAACTGTATGTCTTTGGGCATCTCTTAGCGTGGATAGCACACAGAGTAGCGTCTTCCAACACATCCACGAACTATGCCTCACTTGCCTCTGGAAGTACAGGAGAAGCTTGGTGAATTTCCGGTAATGATGAATTTCTCCAAGCACCAAGATCCTGGGCCTGTAGTGATGTTTTTATGGTTTTTGTTGTTGTTTTGTTTTTGTTGTGTTGTTTTGTTTTTATCATCGGTAGAGGGACTGCTCTTCCTGGCAACTTTAGTGGCTAGCTGTTTGCAGGAGGTTTCCTCACCAGTGGATTTACTAGCAATCTACTTGGTTTGGGCCATCTTCTGTTACCCAGCGCCGAAGTCTTAGGCCACTTCTCCAACTGCTGCACTGCTTCCGCAGTCACCAAGCAAAGAAAAGATGCTCCTCCAATGAATGACCTAACTACTCTGCACCTGACACAAAGAATGATTTTAAATGTAGATAGTTTTGGTATAACATGCCCAACCATTTTTACTGTTCAACTTGCCATGTTCAAATGATGAAAAATAAAAATAAAAATAGTTGTATAGGATCCAGTAAGGGATGGTATCTTTGAAACTGTAGTTTGAGTGATTTAAGAATTTTGAAGGGTTATTTTGAATGTATCTAATTTTGCTTTCCTCATTTACTTTAAAGCCTAATTCAATTCCTGCTTCTATTTCACTCAGCATAGATAAACATACACAGTGCATTTCCACTGTAGTTTCATTTATATTTAAGTAAAGTGGGGCTAAGAGGTATTAAATGACTTGCTCAAAGGCAGTCAACTAGACAGGTGTGGGTGGGACCAGTGAGACCTAATATTTTCCTGATTTTAAAGGTTATATTCTAGCATACAATCTAGATTACTTCTAATTTGCCGGCAGTCAATATAGTATTTTTTCCATAGTAGGTGTTTATTAAATATTTCCTATTTAATTAACTGCATTTGAATAGCTAATTGTTAGTGATCTTTTCAATAATATGCAATGTGAATTAGAGTAAGGTTGGAAGTTACTAGGCTTGTGTTTGAATTGTTCTCTACGTCTTGCTAAATATTGCTGTACCACTTAATAACTATTGCTCTGGTACTTATTGTATGGCTCCCAAAGCCACACAATAGAATGAAGTATATAAGAATATAAATGAAGAAAAAGCTTCACTTTCCTCATTTGTAAAACCTACCTCTTAGAGTTCTGTGAGAATTAAAAATAATAAATATAAGATGTCACTATGTAGTATTTGATAAATGGTAGATATTATTTTCCTTTAGCATACTTGATATTTTTCCTCTCAAAAATACTGATATAGAAGATGGATCATTTTTTATGACATCAGAACTAAGCAAAATTACTCATCAAACTACACATTTTCTAGATCTATTGAAAGCATGACACTTGAGAAAAATAAGCTAATTATGATGAGCTTGGAATTAAAGACACTGAATCTACTATCTCAAGGCTGTTATTGTAATCATAAAAGGATAATAGTTATTGACAGTCATCCTTCTAGCCATACTATTCATATATATTACCCATACTATTCTAGAGACCTGTGGAAATCTTTGGATTCCATATCCTAGTAAAGATACAAATCTACTACCCCGAGACCAAAGACGTGAAAATTCTATATCTCATAAATATTTGAGGATATTATATAATATTATTAAATGAAAATATAAATGAAAGAACAAATGTAGAATGTTATAGGTGTTATATTTAAGAAATAAGGTAGGGTCTTAAATTCTCAAAAGTTCTACCCTCTCCTTGGGGTGCTTCTTCTCATTAATTTAAAAAAATAAATAGCTGCTAATGGTATTATAGATACCTAAAAATATATGGCTTTACAAATTTGGGGACCATTCATATAAATTAAAAACATGTTTAAAATAACTAATACTATAAAGAAAGGGGAAAGTCAAGGTACAAAGTGAGAAGATATTTGCAACATATAAAACAAAAGATTAAAATTCAGAATAAAGAACTTTTAAGAGAGAAAGGCAAACCAATCAATGGAAAATGAATGTCGTCAGCCTTCTGTATCCATGGGTTCCTCATCCTTGGAGTCAACCAACCATGGGTTGAAAATATTAGGGGAAAAAATTCCAGAAAGTTCCAAAAATCAAAACTTGAATTTGCTGCATGCTGAGTACTACCTTGAATACATGCCAGTGAAGTGATATGAAAGCATTGTATTAGGTACTATAAGTAACCTAGAGGTAATTTAAAATATACAGGAGGATGTGCCTGGGCTGTATGCAAATACTACACCATCTTATATAAGAGACTTAAGCATCCTTGGATTCTGGTATGTGGATGTGCAGATCTTGGAACCAGTTATCCACAGATACTAAGGGATAACTGTAAAGGACTTCAAGTGAGACCTCATAAGAAAGGAAACACAGCTTACTGGTAACTACAACAGAAGATGTTCACCTTCATTAGTAATTAGAAAAATGCAACTTTAAACCACAAAGAAATACTCTCATATACCATCTGAAGAGTAAACATTAAAAAATGTTGACATTAGTGATGAAGGATGTGTAAAACAATAGGAATTCATTTTTATCTTATGGGACTGCAAATTGGTACAAGCCCTTTGAAAAATACCTTGACATTCCTATTAAACATGCTCGGCCAGGCACAGTGGCTCACACCTGTAATACCAGCACTTTGGGAGGCCGAGATGGGCAGATCACTTGAGGTCAGGAGTTCAAGACCAGCGTGGCCAACACGATGAAACGTTGTCACTACTAAAATACAAAAATTAGCAAGGTGTGGCCGGGCGTGGTGGCTCACGCCTGCAATCCCAGAACTTTGGGAGGCCGAGGTGGGTGGATCATGAGGTCAGTTCAAGACTAGCGTGACCAACATGGTGAAACTTCGTCTCTACTAAAAATACAAAAATTAGCTGGGCTTGGTGGCATACGTCTGTAATCCTAGCTACTCAGGAGACGGGGCAGGAGAATTGCTTGAACCTGGAAGGCAGAGGTTGCAGTGAGC
>NW_012102321.1:4688169-4689771 GCF_000951045.1 Mandrillus leucophaeus
ATCCTCTCTAGCACCTGTTATTTCCTTACTTTTTAATGATCGCCATTCTAACTGGTGTGAGATGGTATCTCATTGTGGTTTTGATTTCCATTTCTCTGATGACCAGTGATGATGAGCGTTTTTTCATGTGTCTGTTACCTGCATAAATGTCCTCTTTTGAAAAGTAGTTGTTCATATCCTTTGCCCACATTTTGATGGGGTTGTTTGGCTTTTTCTTGTAAATTTGTGTAAGTTCTTTGTAGATTCTAGATATTAGCCCTTTGTCAGAAGAGTAGATTGCATAAATTTTCTCCCATTCTGTAGGTTGCTTGTTCACTCTGATGGTAGTTTCTTTTGCTGTGCAGAAGCTCTTTAGTTTAATTAGATCCCATTTGTCGATTTTGACTTTTGTTGCCATTGCTTTTGGTGTTTTAGTCATGAAGTCTTCGCCCATGCCTATGTCCTGAATGGTATTGCCTAGGTTTTCTTCTAGGGTTTTTATGGTTTTAGGTCTAACATTTAAGTCTTTAATCCATCTTGAATTGATTTATGTATAAAGTATAAGGAAGGGATCCAGTTTCAGCATTCTACACATGGCTAGCCAATTTTCCCAGCACCATTTATTAAATAGGGAATCCTTTCCCTGTTTCTTGTTTTTGCCAAGTTTGCCAAAGATCAGATGGTTGTAGATGCGTGGTGTTATTTCTGAGACCTCTGTTCTGTTCCATTGGTCTATAGCTCTGTTTTGGTACCAGTACCATGCTGTTTTGGTTACTGTAGCCCTGTAGTAGTTTGAAGTCAGGTAGCATGATGCCTCCAGCTTTGTTCTTTTTGCTTAGGATTGTCTTGGCAATACGGGCTCTTTTTTGGTTCCATATGAACTTTAAAGTATTTTTTTCCAATTCTGTGAATAAAGTCATTGGTAGCTTGACAGGGATGGCATTGAATCTATAAATTACCTTGGACATATAGCCATTTTCATGATATTGATTCTTCCTGTCCATGAGCATGGAATGTTCTTCCATTTGTTTGTGTCCTCTTTTATTTCGTTGAGCAGTGGTTTGTAGTTCTCCTTGAAGAGATCCTTCACATCCTTTGTAAGTTGGATTCCTAGGTATTTTATTCTCTTTGTAGCAATTGTGAATGGGAGTTCACTCATGATTTGGCTCTCTGTTTGTCTGTTACTGGTTTATAAGAATGCTTGTAATTTTTGCACATTGATTTTGTATCCTGAGACTTTGCTGAAGTTGCTAATCAGCTTAAGGAGATTTTGGGCTGAGACAATGGGGTTTTATAAGTATACAGCCATGTCATCTGCATCTTTCTTTCTTTTGCCTAATTGCCCTGGCCAGACCAAACTATGCAACACTATGTTGAACAGGAGTGGTGAGAGAGGGCATCCCTGTCCTGTGCCAGTTTTCAAAAGGAATGCTTGTAGCTTTTTGCCCATTCAGTATGCTACTGGCTGTGGGTTTGTCATAAATAACTCTTATTATTTTGAGATTCCTTCCATCAATACCTAGTTTATTGAGAGTTTTTAGCATGAAGGGCTGTTGAATTTTGTCAGAGGCCTTTTCTGCATCTATTGAGATAATCAGGTGGTTTTTGTCTTTGGTTCTGTTT
>NW_012102321.1:4689821-4700817 GCF_000951045.1 Mandrillus leucophaeus
TCCATGTTCTGTGCTTCCTTCAGGAGCTCTTGTAAAGCAGGCCTGGTGGTGACAGAATCTCTCAGCATTTGCATGTCTGTAAAGGATTTTATTTCTCCTTCACTTATGAAGTTTAGTTTGGCTGGATATGAAATTCTGGGTTGAAAATTCTTTTCTTTAAGAATGTTGAATATTGGCTTCCACTCTTCTGGCTTGCAGGGTTTCTGCCGAGAGATCCGCTGTTAGTCTAATGGGCTTCCCTTTGTGAGTAACCCAACCTTTCTTTCTGGCTGCCCTTAGTATATTTTCCTTCATTTCAATCTTGGTGAATCTGATAATTTTGTGTCTTGGGGTTGCTCGAGGAGTATCTTTGTGGCGTTCTCTGTATTTCCTGAATTTGGATGTTGGCCTGCCTTGCTAGGTTGGGGAAGTTCTCCTGGATAATATCCTGAAGAGTGTTTTCCAGCTTGGTTCCATTCTCCCTGTCACTTTCGGGTACGCAAATCAAATGTAGATTTTCCAGCTTGGTTCCATTCTCCCTGTCACTTTCGGGTACACCAATCAAATGTAGATTTTCCAGCTTGGTTCCATTCTCCCTGTCACTTTCGGGTACACCAATCAAATGTAGATTTGGTCTTTTCACATAGTCCCATATTTCTTCAAGGCTTTGTTCATTTCTTTTTACTCTTTTTTCTCTAAACTTCTCTTCTCATTTCATTTCATTAATTTGATCTTCAATCGCTGATACCCTTTCTTCCACTTGATTGAATCGACTGCTGAAGCTTGTGTATGCGTCATGTAGTTCTCATGCCATGGTTTTCAGCTCCATCAGTCATTTAAGGTCTTTTCTACACTGTTTATTCTAGTTAGCCATTAGTCTAATCTTTTTTCAAGGTTTTTAGCTTTCTTGCGATTCGTTCAGACATCCTCCTTTAGCTCAGAGAAGTTTGTTATTACTGACTTTCCAAAGCTTACTTTTGTCAACTCGTCAAAAGTCATTCTCTGTCCTGCTTTGTTCTGTTGCTGTTGAGGAGCTGCAATCCTTTGGAGGTGAATGGGCGTTGTGGTTTTTAGAATTTTCCGCTTTTCTGCTCTGGTTTCTCCTCATCTTTGTGGTTTTATCTACCTTTGGTCTTTGATCATGGTGACCTACAGATGGGGTTTTGCTGTGGATGTCCTTTTTGTTGATGTTGATGCTATTCCTTTCTGTTTGTTAGTTTTCCTTCTAACAGTCAGGTCCCCTCAGCTGCAGGTCTGTTGGAGTTTGCTGGAGGTCCACTCCAGACCGTGTTTCTCTGGGTATCACCAGTGGAGGCTGCAGAACAGCACATGTTGCACAGCAGCAAATATTGCTGTCTGATGCTTTCTCTGGAAGCTTCGTCTCAGAGGGGCACCTGGCTGCATGAGGTGTCAGTCAGCCCCTACTGGGAGGTGTCTCCCAGTTAGGCTACACGGGAGTCAAGGCTACACGGGAGTCAGGGACCCACTTGAGGGGGCAGTCTGTCCATTCCCAGAGCTCAAACACTGTGCTGGGAGAACCACTGATCTCTTCAGGGCTGTCAGACAGGGACCTGTAAGTCTGCAGAAGTTTCTGTTGCATTTTGTTCAGCTACGCCCTTCCCCCAGAGGTGGCGTCTACAGAGGCAAGCAGGCCTCATTGAGCTGTGGTGGGCTTCACCCAGTTCGAGCTTCCAGGCTGCTTTGTTTACCTACTCAAGCCTCAGCAATGGTGGATGCCCCTCCCCCAGCCAGGCTTGCTGCCCTGCAGTTCGATCTGGGACTAGCAGTGAGCAAGGCTCTGTGGGCATGCGACCTGCTAAGCCAGGTGTGGGATATAATGTCCTGGTGTGTCCTTTGCTAAGACCGTTGGAAAAGTGCAATGTGTAGGTGACAGTGTTCTGGTTTTCCCAGTGCGGTCTGTCAAGGCTTCCAGTGGCTAGGAAAGGGAAATTCCCTGACCCCTTGCACTTCCTGGGTTAGGCGATGCCCCGCCCTGCTTCAGCTTGCCCTCCGTGGGCTGTGCCCACTTTCCGACCAGTCCCAATGAGATGAACCAGGTACCTCAGTTGGAAATGCAGAAATCACCCATCTTCTGCATCAATCATGCTGGGAGCTGCAGTCAAGAGCTGTTCCTATTTGGCCATCTTGGAATGGACCCCCCGAGAAATTCTTAAATATGTGTACCAAGAGACATATATAAGAAAGTTCACAGGAACATTGTTCATAATACCAAAAAATTGGAGATAACTCAAATGTTCATTATCAGTAGATTGGTTAAATGCTGATAAATTCATAAATTGGAATATATTTTACAATAGTAAAAATGAACTGCAGATACATACAACATTGAATATGTGCACATGTGAATATGTGTGTTTCATGACAACCAATCTTCTGTGATTTTTTTTGGAGACAAAAATTTTAGCCACAACCACCATGTGATGGTTAATAGTGTCAACTTAATTGGATTGAAGGATGCAAAGTATTGTTCCCAGGTGTATCTGTGAGGGTGTTGCCAAAGGAGATTAACATTTGAGTCAGTGGACTGGGAGAGGCAGACCAACCCTTAACATGGGTGGGCACCATCTAATCAGCTGCCAGCATGGCCAGAATAAAAAGCAGGCAGAAGAACGTGGAGAGATTAGACTGGCTTAGCCTCCCATCCTACATTTTTCTCCTGTGCTGGATGCTTCCTGCCCTCAAACGTTGGCTCGAGGTTCTCGAGCTTTGGGACTTGGACCAGCTTCCTTGCTCCTCAGCTTGCAGACAGCCTATTGTGGTACCTTGTGATTGGGTGAGTTAATACTCCTTAATATACTCCCCTTTATATATACATCTGTCCTATTAGCTCTATTCCTCTAGGGAACCCTGACTGATACAAATTTTGGTACCAAGAGTGGTTCTAGAGGATCAGAATATTAAGGATGGAGTTATTTTGTCGGTTCTGGAGTTTCTGGAGTTGGCTGCTTATTATGATTAGACCCAAAAATGCTAAGGACACTGCTTCTAATAATACGGAGAACTCGTAGTCCTTGGTGTGAACTGTTTAGAGAGTTATGCAAAATAAATCCATTTGGCATTCCTGATGCACTGCTCATGAGGGGCAAAGAGTTTAGTGACTTTATACATAATACGTTTGACCATATGCGGGGAACCAAAGATCATAATGAAGTTGGTTAGTTGCTTCTAACTGGACAAAGTGACGAAAGAAAATAATGAACACGGGGCTTCTAACTCTCGGCTTCAGAAGCAGATACTGAGCCTCAAATCTGTTAAGATTGCTGTGATTGAGAGTCTTATCTCCTGTAGAGAAATAGTTGAAATTGTGGGAAAACAGACAGAAGCTCTTATGCAAGTGACTGACCTGCAAGAAAAGGTGCATTCACAGCCTCACCAGGTGTCTACTGTTAAAGTGAGGGCATTGACTGGAAAAGAATGGTACCCTCCAACTTGGAATGGGGATGCGTGGGAGGACCCTGATGAAGCTGGGGACACTGACCTTGTAAATTCTGAGGAACCCTTTTTACCAGAAGAAACAGCTTCCTCAACCCCAATAGTGACAGCATCTGTTCCCCAACCCATGCTGCCATCATCCTTTCCACCTTTGTTTGAGGAGATACGCTGCCTGAGGCAACAGTGATGGCTTCCTCTGAGACCAGTGCCTGGCAAGACAATGTTGATTCTCCTCAGGACCCACTTCCAACACCCTGTTTGCTTCCATATCTCTAATTAAAGTTCCAATAAGCTTCTAGAGGTGAGGTTCAGAGTGTGACCCACAAGGAGGTGTGTTACACTTGAAAAAAACTGTTGAGTTCTCTAATTTATATAAGCAGAAATCTGGAGAACAGGCATGGGAATGGTTATTAAGGGTGTGGGGTGATGATGGAAGGAACGTAGAGTTGGATCAGGCTGAATTTATTGATTTGGGCCCACTAAGTAGGGATCCTGCATTTATGTGGCAGCTTGGGGAGTTAAAAAAAAGATTCTAATAGTTCATTTGCTTGGTTAGGTGAAATGTGAATTAAAAGATGGCCCACTGTGAGTGAGCTGAAAATGCCTAATCTCCCTTGGTTTAATGTAGAGGAAGGGATCCAAGGTATTAGGGAGATTGGGATACTGGAGTGGATTAGTCACTTTAGACCTACTCGTCCCAGCTGGAAGAGTCCAGAAGATATACCTTTGACCAATTATTTGTGACATGGATTTGTGAGGGCAGCGTCTGCATCTTTGAAGAGCTCCATATGGATTGCTTTTCTCGGTATGCCAGATCTAACTGTGGGAACTGCAGTCGCTCAACTACAAAATTTAATGCAATGGGAATAATTGGATTCCAATGTGGCAGGGGCCAAGTGGCAGCACTCAGCTGTCAAAAGCAAGGTGAGCATAGCTATCATAATGGACAGCAGAGGCAAAGCAGCAATCAGAATAGTTTGACTCGTGTAGAGCTCTGCCATTGGCTAATTAATCATGGTGTTTCTAGAAGTGAAACTGATAAAAGCCTACTGCATTCCTATTTAATTTATATAAGCAGAAAACATCCAGGTCAAGTGGACAAAAGAAGAATTTGAATAATAAAAACAGAATCATGGCTCCTCAGTTTCCAGACTTGAGCTAGTTTACAGACCCAGGACCCCTTGAATGAAGGGGAGCCAGGTCCCCTTGAAGAAGGATCCCCCTACTGACAATTTATGCTATAAATCTTTCTCCCTGCTTCCCCAAAGAGACCTCTGGCCTTTTACCAGGGTAACTGTGCATTGGAGAAAGGGAAATGATCAGACATTTCAGGGACTACTGGATACTGGCTCTGAGCTGATGTTGATTCCAGGGGACCTAAAACATCATTGTGGTCCTCCAGTTAAAGTAGTGCCTTATGGAGGTCAGGTAATTAATGGAGTTTTAGCTCAGGTTTGACTTAACAGTGGGTTCAGTGGGTCCCTGAACTCATCATGTGGTCATTTCCCCAGTGCCAGAATGCATAATTGGCATAGACATACTTAGCAGCTGGCAGAACCCCCACATTGGCTCCATGACTGGTAGGGTGAGGGCTATTTTGGTGCGAAAGGCCAAATGGAAGCCGTTAGAGCTGCCTCTACCTAGAAAAATAATAAATCAAAAACAATATCGCATCCCTGGAGGGATTGCAGAGAGTGCCACTGTCATGGACTTGAAAGACACGGGGGTGGTGATTCCCACCACATCCCTGTTCAACTCTCCTATTTGGCCAGTGCAGAAGACAGATGGATCTTGGAGAATGACAGTGGATTATCAAGCTTAACCAAGTGCTGACTCCAGTTGCAGCTGCTGTGCCAGATGTGATTTCATTGCTTTAGCAAATTAGCACATCTTCTGGTACCTGGTATGTAGCCATTGATTCGACAAATGCCTTTTTCTCTATTTCTGTCCATAAGGCCCACTAGAAGCAATTTGCCTTCAGTTGGCAAGGCCAGCAATATACCTTTACTGTCCTACCTCAGGGGTATAACAACTCTCTGGCTTTGTTTCATAATCTTGTTCTCTCGACCTTGATCAATTTTCTCTTCCACAAGATGTTACACTGGTCCATTACACTGATGACATTATGCTGATTGGATCCAGTGAGCGAGAATTAGCAAACACACTGGACTTATTGGTGAGACATTTGCATGCCAGAAGATGGGAAATAAATCCGACTAAAATTCAGGGACTTTCTACCTCAGTGAAATTTCTAGAGGTCAGGTGGTGTGGGGCTTGTCGAGATATTCTTTCTGAGGTGAAGGATAAGTTGCTGCATTTGGCCCCTCCTACAACCAAGAAAGAGGCACAACGCCTAGTGGGCATATTTGGATTTTGGAGGCAACATATTCCTCATTTGGGTGTGTTACTCTGGCCCATTTATCGAATGACCCAAATGGCTGCCAGTTTTGAGTGGGGTCCAGAACAGGAGAAGGCTCTGCAATAGGTCCAGGCTGCTGTGGAAGCTGTTCTGCCACTTGGGCCATATGACCCAACAGATCCAGTGGTGCTTGAGGTGTCAGTGGCAGATAGGAATGCTGTTTGTGAGCCTTTGGAAGGCCCCATAGGTGAATTACAGCAGAGGCCTCTAGGATTTTGGAGCATGGCCCTGCCATCTTCTGCAGATAACTACTCTCCTTTTGAGAGACAGCTCTTGGCGTGTTACTGGGCTTTGGTGGAAACTGAACATTTGACTGGGGGTCATCAAGTCACCATGTGACCTGAACTGCCTGTCATGAACTGGTTGCTTTCTGACCCATCTCGCTATAACGTGGGTCATGCACAGCAGCATTCCATCATCAAATGGAAGTGGTATATACGTGATCGGGCTCGAGCAGGTCCTGAAGGCACAAGTAAGTTACATGAGGAAGTGGCTCAAATGCCCATGGTTTTCACTCCTGCCACCCTACTTTCTCTCCCTCAGCCTGCACTGATGGCCTCATGGGGAGTTCCCTATGATCAGTTGACAGAGGAAGAGAAGACTAGGGCCTGGTTCACAGATGGTTCTGCATGATATGCAGGCACCACCTGAAAGTAGACAGCTACAGCACTCCAGCCCCTTTCTAGGACATCCCTGAAGGATAGCGGTGAAGGTCAATCTTCCCAGTGGGCAGAACTTCGAGCAGTGCACCTGGTTGTGCACTTTGCATGGAAGGAGAAATGGTCAGATGTGTGATTATATACTGATTCATGGGCTGTAGTCAGTGGTTTGGCCGGATGGTCATGGACTTGGAAGAAGCATGATTGGAAAATTGGTGACAAAGAAATCTGGGGAAGAGGGCCTCTCTGAGTGGTCAAAAACTGAAGATATTTGTATCCCATGTGAGTGCTTACCAAAGGGTGACCTCAGCAGAGGAGGGTTTTCATAATCATGTGGATGGGATGACTCGTTCTGTATGCACCACTCAGCGTGTTTCCTCAGCCACCTGTGACATTGCCCAGTGGGCCCATGAACAAAGTGGGCATGGTGATGGGTGGAGGTTGTGCATGGGCTCAGCAACATGGACTTCCACTCACCAAGGCTGACTTGGCTATGGCCACTGCTGAGTGCCCAGTTCACCAGCAGCAGAGACCAAAACTGAGCCCTCAAAATGGCACCATTCCTCTGGGTGATCAGCCAGCTAGTTGGTAGTAAGTTGATTATATTGGACCTTTTCCATCATGGAAAGGGCAGAGGTTTGTCCTCACTGGAATAGACACTCTGGATATGGGCTTGCCTATCTGCACATAATGCTTCTGCCAAGATTACCATATGTGGACTCAAGGAATGCCTTATCCACCATCATGCATTCAACACAGCATTGCCTCTGACCAAGGCACTCACTTTATGGCTAAGGATGTGTGACAGTGGGCTTATGCTCATGGAATTCACTGGTCTTACCATGTTCCTCATCATCCTGAAGCAGCTGGATTGACAGAATGGTGAAATGGCCTTTTGAAGTCACAATTACAATGCCATCTAGATAAGAATACTTTGCAGGGCTGGGGCAGAGTTCTCCAGAAGGCCGTGCATGCTCTGAATCAGCATCTAATGTATGGTACTGTTTCTTGCATAGCCAGGATTCACAGATCCAGGAATCAAGGGGTGGAAATGGAAGTGGCACCATTCACTGTCATCCCTAGTGATCCACTAGCACAATTTTTTGCTTCCTATTCCGGCAGCATTATATTCTGCTGGCCTAGAGGTCTTAGTTCCAGAGGGAAGAACACTGCCACCAGAAAGCACAACAATGATTCCATTAAACTGGAAGTTAAGATTGCCACCTGGACACTTTGGGTTCCTCCTACCTTTAAGTTAACAGGCTAAGAAGGAGGTTACTGTGTTGGCTGGTAATTACTGTGATTGACTGGACTATCAAGATGAAATTAGTCTACTGCTCCACAATGTAGGTAAGGAAGAGTATATGTAGAATACAGGAGATCCCTTGGGGCATCTCTTAGTATTATCATACTGTGTGATTAAGGTGAATGGGAAACTACAACAGCCCAATCCAGGCAAGACTACAAATGGCCCAGACCCTTCAGGAGTGAAGGTTTGGGTCACTCCACCAGGAAAAAAAACCACAACCTGCTGAGGTGCTTGCTAAAGGCAAAGGGAATACAGAATTGGTAGTAGTAGAACAAGGTTATCAATACCAGCTACGACCACGTGGCCAGTTGCAGAAATGAGGACCATAATTGTCATGAATATTTTCTCCTTCTGCTAAAATCATATTTGTACATGTATACACTTGTATTAAGAAAATATCTTCATTGTATCAGCATTTAAGTGTTGTTAACTTTTCGTAATAACATTTGGGTTGGGGATTGGTGCATCTCTGGTTGTACAAAGGATAGTTGTATTATGTTAGGCATAATTATGACCTTGTCTTTATTTGAAGGTTATGATCTCAGGAGATGCATATGGGTTCAAGTTGACAAGGGGTGAACTTGCGATAGTTAATATTGATGGTTAATACATACTAGGACGTTCATGAGAAGAAGCCAGATGCTGCACTAAGTAAGTGAAGCCTTATACCAACACTGTTCATCTCTGCATCTTTGATAGTTTGACCCCGTTCCTCAAGGATACATAGTATGGCATACCCTTCTTAGGCAGTTACACAAACTGGAGTATTTTGTATTTTAAAAGTGATACCCAAAACAAAACTACTTGCTGATGTTGATGATGGAATTAAATAATTGAAAGTAAGAGATGGTTTGTAAACCAAATATTGAAATTTTGTATAAATTAAAAAGCAAAACATTGAAATCTGAAGCACCTTGACTTTAAGATTTGAGTAAATCCATCCTGTATTCTGTACAGAAAAGCAATGTATGAAATTGTTTCATGGGTTTTTTCAATTATGTACAAAATGCTTATAAAGTTAAAGGTGAATCATTTGCCATTTAATTTCAGTTGTGATTTAGCATGTGCTTTCTTCCAGAAAATGAAATACAATGGTATTTCATAATCAGAGGAACATGTTAAGGCTTCCAAATTCATTCCTTGACCATAACTAGGATCTACCATGTATCCATCGTAAAAAAGAGAAAAGAATTATTAGAATTGCTAGCTGAAAATATCATCTGGTGTTTAAACAATAAAGTCAAAGTATCTTTGCTGTCATTCATAAACTGAGATGGAGTCTTGCTCTGTTGCTGAGGCTGGAGTGCAGTGGTGTGATCTTGGCTCAGTGCATCCTCCATCTCCCAGATTCAAGCAATTCTCGTGCCTCAGCCTCTCGAGTATCTGGAATTATAGGCGTACACTACCACACCCAGCTAATTTTTGTATTTTTGGTAGAGACTGGGTTTCACCATGTTGGCCAGGCTGGTCTCGAACTCCTGACCTCAGGTGATTTGCCCGCCTGGGCCTCCCAAAGTGCTGTGATTATAGGTGTAAGGCACAGTGCCAGCCCAGAAAATTGTTTATAGAAAAATACATGCTTGTGTGAATTAACAGGCTATACCAGATCTTAGAGAAATTTTTATAAAGTGACTTTTTCTTGAGTGCTTTAATTAAAAACCAAAAGCAGAGTCATGGGTCACCAACCTTGTTAACCAATAATTTCCAAAAAAGATTCTTATGGATCAGGTGCGGTGGCTCATGCCTATAATCCCAGCACTTTGGGAGGACGAGGCGGGCTGATCACAAGGTCAGGAGATCGAGACCATCCTGGCCAACATGGTGAAACCCCATCTCTACTAAAGAATACAAAAAATTAGCCAGGCATGGTAGCGGACACCTATTGTCTCAGCTACTCGGGAGGCTGAGGCAGGAGAAAGGCAGGAACCCAGGAGGCGGAGCTTGCAGTGAGCTAAGATCGCACCACTGCACTCCAGCCTGGGTGACAGAGTGAGACTCCATCTCAAAAAAAAAAAAAGACTCATGTTCACACCTTTGCTGCTTTACGTTAGATCACTTTAGATGTATACATCCTCACCAACCACTTACTTCTTAGCCTATAGGAACTTGCCACCCATACTTACCGTTTTATTGAAATTACAAATTTCCTAGCTGATAAATCTAATGGCAACTTTTAACTCTACAACATTATTGACTTCTTCTGTGTGACATTATGGACCATTCTCTCCTTGAAATTCTTTTTTCCTCTCGTTTCCTTGACATTGTTATCCTGACACTCTGTTCTCCTTCCGCTTTCTTCCTTAGCTCTAGTTCTTTGCCCTTCTCTTAAATGGATAATTCTTTTTGGTGTATTTCTCTTGCTCTATGTACTCTGTCCTCTCTGAACTCCTGTCTACCGAGAAAAGCCATCTTGAGAAGAAAGTTTCAGGAAAGATAGGGGTAAAGAAAGCCAGACAGGAAAGAGGAGTAGCATTCTGTTTTGCTCTTATAGAAAGATCCCATTTGAGAGACCAAATGGCTAAATTATATTCCTTTCTAGTATTTCCTTCACCTTCCCATCCACTACCAGGTCCTGCTACACTGATCTTTTCTGTCTTGTATAATCAAGCTTTCCCTTTCTACTAGTTAAAACTCTCAGCTAAGGATTATTGATAATAGATGTGACACTTGATATTTGCTATGTTATCTCTTTTTTTTTTTTTTTTTTGAGACCGAGTCTCGCTCTGTCGCCCAGGCTGGAGTGCGGTGGCTGGATCTCGGCTCACTGCAAGCTCCGCCTCCCGGGTTTAGGCCATTCTCCTGCCTCAGCCTCCCGAGTAGCTGGGACTACAGGCGCCTGCCACCTCGCCTGGCTAGCTTTTTGTATTTTTTTTAGTAGAGACGGGGTTTCACTGTGTGAGCCAGGATGGTTTTGATCTCCTGACCTCGTGATCCACCCGTCTCGGCCTCCCAAAGTGCTGGGATTACAGGCTTGAGCCACCGCGCCTGGCCTTGCTATGTTATCTCAATCAATGTTTATAATAACTCTATGAGAAAAGTATTTTCATCTTCCAGATGAGGAAGAAAGTTAAGTGACAAGTCAAAATATAGTTGCATGGCTAGTAAGGAATAGAACTAATACTGGACATAGAAAACTTCCTGGCTACAAGGTCCTTGTTCTTTTTTTTTTTTTTTTTT
>NW_012102321.1:4700992-4722249 GCF_000951045.1 Mandrillus leucophaeus
AGCCCACTTCAGCTTCCCAAAGTGCTGGGGTTACAGACGTGAGCCACCGCACCCGGCCAGTCCTTGTTCTTTTCAGTTCATCACTGTCTTCTTTATCAGTTTTTCCATCCTAGTCACTACTCTTTGGTGAAAGCCTTAAACTTTTTTATGTCCCTTGAACCAGTAATTCTAACAATATACCTGAGAAAAGTAAAGATTTGACAAAGATCTATATTAAAAATTTTTATAATGTTACTTCTAATAGTAAAAACAAAGCAAACAAATGAAAAACTTGGAGTAACCTTTAAAAAAAAGTTCATCAATACTGGAATGGCTGAATAAATTATAGTACTCCACTCAATGTAATGTAATTCAGACATTAAAAGTAATGATCTCAGCCAGACAAGGTGGCTTACTCCTGTAGTCCTAGCACTTTGGGAGGCCAAGCCAGTGGAATTGCTTAAGCTTAGGAGTTTGAGACCAGCCTGCACTATGTAGCAAGACCTTGTCTCTCCTAAAAATAAAAAAAAAAGTATTAGCTGGGCATGGTGGTACACGCCTGTAGTCCCAGCTACTCGGGAGGCTGAGGCAAGAGGATTGTTTGAGGCTGCAGTGGGTGACAGCGAGACCCTGTCTCAAAAAAAAAAAAAAAAAAAAAAATGATTTTAAAACATTTAAATGATGATTGGAAATACTGATGTTATGTAAAAAGAAAAACATTCTGACCTTAAATCTAAAGAAATATACACACACATACGGGAAAAAATAAATACAATTGGTCCTCTGTATCCTCAGGTCCCACATCTGCAGATTCAACCAACTATGGATTGAAAATATTAGAAAATGTAATAATAACAATACAAATAACACAAATACAAAATACAGTATAACAACTATTGATGTAGCATTTATATTGTGTTAGACATTATAAGTAATCTGGAGATGATGTAAAACATACAGGTGCATGGGTACAGATTATGTGCAAATACTACAACATTTTATGTAAAAGACTCGAGCATCCTCATATTTTGGTATTGAAGGGAATCCTGAAACCGATTCCCCATAGATAATGAGGGACAAATATGCTAGAAAGAAATGGGCTAAAGTATTGAGTGGTGGAATTTTTGGATGATGCCTTTTTGTTATTAAAACAAATTTTATCAGATTCAAAAATGCACATGGTTAATAACATATCATACAGCTTATAATAAAAAACAGTCCTCTCCCCACCCCCACATACATAAATAACCTGATAATATCCTCTACTTTTAAACTTATTCATTTTAGGTATTATCTATTTATTTTCTCTCATGATAAAAACATTAGAACTCTTATACCAGAAAGTTCCCCTGTAGCATCCCCCATATAGCTATAGCACACATTTTAGTCAAATCATGTTGTTGTAAGTCAGGGACCCCAAACGGAGGGACCGGCTGGAGCCATGGCAGAGGAACATCAGTTGTGAAGATTTCATGGACATTTATCAGTTCCCAAATAATACTTTCATAATTTCTTATGCCTATCTTTACTTCAATCTCTTAATCTTGTTATCTTCATAAGCTGAGGATGTATGTCACCTCAGGACCACTGTGATAACTGTGTTAACTGTACAGATTGATTGTAAAACATGTGTGTTTGAACAATATGAAATCAGTGCACCTTGAAAAAGAACAGAATAACAGTGATTTTTAGGGAACAAGGGAAGACAACCATAAGGTCTGACTACCTGCGGGGTCGGGCAAAAAGAGCCCTATTTTTCTTCTTGCAGAGAGCCTATAAACGGGTGTGCAAGTAGGAGAGATATCGCTAAATTCTTTTGCTAGCAAGGAATATTAATATTAATATTAATACCCTGGGAAAGGAATGCATTCCTGAGGGGAGGTCTATAAACGGCCGCTCTGAGAGTATCTGTCTTATGAGGTTGAGATAAGGATTGAGATACTCCCTGGTCTCCTGCAGTACCCTCAGGCTTACTAGGGTGGGGGAAAAAACTCCGCCCTGGTAAATTTGTGGTCAGACTGGTTCTCTGTTCTTGACCCTGTTTTCTGTTGTTTAAGATGTTTATCAAGACAATGCATGGACTGCTGAACATAGACTGTTATCAGTAGTTCTGCTTTTGCCCTTTGACTTGTGATCTTTGTTGGACCCTTGTCAGTAGTTCTGTTTTTGCCTTTTGTCCTGCTCCCTCAGAAGCATGTGATCTTTGTTCTGCTTTTTGCCCTTAGAAGCATGTGATCTTTGTACCTACTCTCTGTTGTTACACTCCCTCCCCTTTTGAAACCCTTAATAAAAAACTTGCTGGTTTGAGGCTCAGGTGGGCATCACGGTCCTACTGATATGTGATATCACCCTCGGTGGCCCAGCTGTAAAATTCCTCTCTTTGTACTCTTTCTCTTTATTTCTCAGCCGGCCGACACTTACGGAGAATAGAAAGAACTTACATTGAAATATTGGGGGTGGGTTCCCCCAATAAAATCAGGGAAAAAAAGATTTTTTAAAAAAATAATTGTATGGTACTTTGGTTATATTTTTTTCCTGGTGCATCTTATTCAATTTTTCCTTAAATTTTTAATTGTCTTTTCGTATTGTCTTTCATATTCTCATTTTTTCAAGTATGCCATGACATCAAGTGCTCTTATATAATTTTATATTAAATTATCCCACCCCACACACATTTTGCTGTTTTTGGAGATATTCTGGAGTTTGTGTCCATTATCTTTTGTCTCCATTGGTTGCTCTCCAGACCTGCTATATGACTTAGCCATGAGACTTCCCATATCTGCTTTTATGGATTGGATGATTTTGTCCTGGATCTCATTTCTTTCTCTTTCTTGAATTAATTTTCATTTTGCTGAGGCATATTATCAAGTAGCTTCCTAAGAAATAGTGCATTGGGATCAATATTTCTGAATCCTTGCATGTTGTTTTGGTGTAATAGGCTTTCAATATTTTAGAGGCATTCAGTGTAACTCCCAAGTAGTCAGTGTTTTCTCATCTTTTTCCATTCCTATATAGGTGACCTTAATATTCACCTCTCTTCTGAAGTTTTAAGCTCATGTCTTTATTCCCATTGTTTTGAAATAGCATGATAATGTGCTCTGGTTGGTTCTTTTTTCATTCATGGGCTTTTAGTCTGAAGACTTGTGTTTCATTTCTGGATAATTCATCTGTTTATATCTCCTTTTCTCTCTTTTTCTCTCTCATATGCTAACATCCATTTTTCCATTCTCTGTTTCTCGGACTCTTATTAATCAGATATCAGACCTAGACTGATCTGTGTATATTTTGTTTTTCTAATTTCTGCCTGTTTTAGGAGCCTTCTTTCTCTTTCTTACTTCATCTTCATTTTCTGGATTTCTTTTTATTTATTTCTATTTGAATTCTTTGGGTTTCTTGAAACTATGGATTGGTATCTTTTATCAAATGTGGAAAATTATTAGTCATTGTCTTTTTAAATGACACCCCTTCTCCATTCTTTCTCTCCTTTTCTTTTGGTAATTCAATTTAACATGTTAAATTTTCTCCCTGTGACTGTTAGGTCACTTTACTCTCCTATTTTTGTATTTTTCATGTTTTTGTCTTTTTATGCTTTATTCTAGATAGTTTCCTGTGACCTTATTCTCTTTAGCAGTATCTAATGGTTTTTCTTACTTCTAGGATTTGTATTTAGTTCTTTTTCTCATCTACTTTGACACTTTATAATTTTTAGTTTCCTGCCAAACTTTCAAGCTTGGATTTTATTGTTTTATATATTGTAAGCATATAATTACATTGACCTGGCCTTGTAATTCAAACACATCATATCTCTGTTAATGTTTCTGTTAATATGTTTTTGTTGCCTGTTGATTTTACTTGTTAGTACTTATGATTTCTTTTATCCTTGGGGACTTCCTTATCTTTGATTGTGTGTTGAACATTATACAGAATTATAGTCCCTTATCTACAATTTCAAAGTCAAAAAAGTTCAAATAACTTAAAAGTTTTTTGTGACTCATTTGTTGGCCAAACCTGCTGTGAAGTGACACAGAGTTGTTTAGTCTTATCCTACTTTGTGGGAATGTTGTTAAAGTTTGCTTCAGACTGATAACAGGTGCCACCAAACATTCCATTGGTGATACAACATAGTATTATGGTGTGTGTGCCATATTACCTTTCTAAAATCTAAAATCTTCTGAATTCTGAAACATATTTGGCCTGAAAGTTTAGATAAAGACCTGTGGACCTATTTGAAAATTTATATCTAGAAATCATTTTGGGCTTAGGATAATGCATTTCTCTTAATAAAATTTTTGTTTGCTCTGTCCAAACACCAAAGGTTCTAGTGCTGTAGAACATAATTCAGTTTTGGGGCTGGAGATTTTTGATGAACTACCTAGAAGACTTGAAGGTAGCCTCTTTAGAAATCTCATTTACTTATGGTTAACCTATAGTCCTCGGGTGTAGCTCTGTAGAGTCCCAGTCTAACATGGGCTAAAGGGACAGGGATTGGTCACCTGGGGTTTGAACCTTGTCAAGCCTGGTCTCTGGCTTTTATCCCTTTAGCTCCATGTGCCTATTAAAGACACAGCTCAGTTTCTGAGGACCTCTTCTAGGTAACAAAAGCCCCCAAGCAAGAACTGCTTCTGATACCATGCTCACTTCTCCGGATTGTTGACTTTTCAGCCAAGAACTTCTTCACCACGTGGTTAGTTGTTTCATATGTGGAGTCTTTGATAGGTCTTGGAGCCAGCTCTGACCCCACTCTTAGTTCAGGTTCTCATCATTTCACTTCTGATTGTTTCCTAGCTCACCTCCCTGCCTTGATCCTTATCCCTTTCCAATCAAATTTCCTGCTCATTGCCAGAAAGAGCTTTCTTTAAAAAGCACAAACATGATCACATTACTAGCCTATTTAAACTTTTCAGTAGCTCTTCATTATTTATAAGATGAAGTCCAAATTCTTCAGTAAGGAAGAAACTCACTATTCCTCCCTTGATCTGCCTCTACAGTGTTGTCTCCCATTGCTTCTCACCCCATACTCTGAATTCTTATATCAGTACCTGAAATGGATCATGCTGTTTTATGTCTTCATGTATTTGCCCATGCTGTTCTCTTTGCTGGTAAAGCTTTTCTTCTACCCTCAAACTCTATCCCCTTAACCTAAAAAAACCCTCATCCTATAAAACCTAGGAAAATTGACTTTTTTTTTTTTTCTATAGAGCTTTCTTCATTTACTCTTCCTTTCTCTCATTCCCCACAGGGGAGACTATGGTTTCCATTTTGTCCCCAGTGAATTCTGTATGTACTTTATATTTTTGCACAAACCAACCATCATAACAGTTATTTGTGTCCATGTCTGTTTTCCCTAACTAAATGGAGGCCATTTAGGGAATATAGAATGCGTTGTTATTTATCCCTCATCCTTAGCATGAATTTGATAATACAATAAATGCTTTTAAAAATGCCAGTTGAGGTCACTGAATGAATGTTGTGGCTTGAGCAGTATTTTTTATTCTATCCCACTTAATGTTCAAATGAACTATAAAATGAGGAGGTATAGTATATAGCTTATGAGGTCCCTTCTTTTCTGTACTTCTAGGATTCTAGGAGATGTAGATATGGTCTACACTTTGGGAAGGAATGTCTAAAGTGAAAGTGACCCTGAAAAATTGTAAAAGTTGCCCCAAAAAATGGCAGAATAAACAGTTCAGCTAGTTCGTTCCATTACAAGGCAGTATGCATTCAATATATATTTGTTTAAGGAATGAATTACAAAGAATTCCCAAACACAAAATGTAATGAACTATAACAAGCATAAATAACTGAAACAAATATAAAATTTTCAGATGGCAAAGGTCCTCATCATATGTGAGCTTTGCGATCTTTTCATGATCATGCCAGCTGACAGGAAGGAACTGGTAAGAGGCGGCAGTATAATAAACAACACGAAACAGTGAGATGATGTAGATTTCTAACTCCTTTTTTTTTTTTTTTTTTTATGAGACGGAGTCTCTCACTCTGTCACCTAGGCTGAAGTGCAGTGGCACGATCTTGGCTCACTGCAACCTCCGCCTCCTAGGTTCAAACGATTCTTCTGCCTCAGCCTCCCTAGTAGGTGGGACTACAGGTATGCACCACCACGTCCAACTAATTTTTGTATTTTTAGTAGAGACGGGGTTTCACCATATTGGCCAGGCTGGTCTCAAACTTCTGACCTCATGATCCATCCACCTCAGCCTCCCAAAGTGTTGGGATTACAGGCGTGAGCCATGAGCCACCATGCCTGGCCACTTCTGTCTAAGTCTTTAAATATCATAACATTGAAGGTATTTGAGTCTCATTGGTGCCCACTGTATTCAATCAATAAAGAATTATATTTAGGCATAATCACCAGACAATGAAATGATTTTCTGAGAAAAGCTGTGTGTACTTTCCTGACTTTTGAAAGTACAAAGCAGTCTGTCTCCAAGATGGTTTAATTGTATCCCCAACTAGGTGCACCCACTTTGGAAAACTGGTGTTATGCACTATTTTTTTTTTAAGAGACAGAGTCTCACTCTGTTGCCCAGACTGGAGTGCAGTGGGGTGATCTCAGCTCACCACAGCCTTGACCTCCCTGGCTTAAGCAATACTGCCACCTCAGTCTCCAGAGTAGCTGGGACTACAGGTGCATGCTACCATGCCCAGTTCAATTTCTTTTTCTTTCGTTTGCTGTAGAAACGAGGTCTCACTATATTCTCCAGGCTGATCTCAAACTCCTGGGTGCAAGCAATTTTCCTGCCTCGGCTTCCCAAAGTGCAGGGATTATAGGCATGAGCCACTGTACCTAGCCATATTCACTAAAATTACACATGTGACTACCCTATGACCAGCAACTCCATGTCTAGGAACATAACTATGAGAAAGTAGACATCTACCAAAAGTCTGTATAGGAATATTAGTGGCAGCTTTATCATAGATAAGAACTGGATATGATCAAATGTTCATCAACAGTAGAACAGTTAAATCATGGTACAGTGAAATACATGGCAACAAAATAATCAACTTATATACAACAATGTGGATGAATCTCAGACATAATGATAAGCATAAGAAGCAAGGCAAAGGAGTACATAATGTATAATTTTATCTATAAATGATAAATGAATTTTATTTATTTGAATTAATATTTAAAAAGAGTAAAACTAATCTGTATGACAGAAGTGAAAATAAGTTACCTGTAGGTTCCTGGGGGAGTGGGGGAGAAGGAGCAACAAAAAAACTGAAAAAGAGTATAAGGGAACCTTCTGGGATCCTGGAAATCTATGTGCTGAATTGAGTGGTAAATACAAATACATGAGAACTCACTGAACTTTTTACTATATATATGAGGACTTTATATAGGGGGAAAAAAAACCCCCAAACACAAACCCTGAAAAGAATATATTTCTATCTGAATTCAGAAAGAGGTTGGGCCTGGTAGGTCATACCTGTAATTCCAACACTTTGGGATTGCTTGAGGCCAGGAGTTCAAGACCAGTCTGGACCACATCATACGACTACCTCTACAAAAGCAAGACAGGACAAAACAAAAGAAAAACTAGCTGGGCATGGTAATCCGTGTCTGTAGTCCTAGCTACTTGGGAGGCTGAGGCAGGTAGATCACTTGAGTCTAGGAGTTCAAGGCTGTAGTGAATGAACTATCATCATGCCACTGCTCTCCAGCCTGGGTGACTGAGCGAGAACCTTAGAATGAATGAATGAATTAATGAATGAATAAATAAATAAGTAATTTCAGGAAGATAAGAAGATTAACTTGTGTCTTGTAGTAGTAGTTACTGTAGCCATACATGTAACTTGACTTATTTGGGACTTAGATATTTGGAAACCTTACTTAACCAGATCATAGAAAATACCTGAATGCTAAGCCAAAGATAAAAACAAATACCTTTTGGGCACCCAAGTGTGTTTCTCGTAGTAGATGCCATTGGCTGAAACTCACACATTTTAATCAGTAATATCACCTCGACTATGTATTTTTATTTTGCATTTATCCCTAGTAAGGTTATCTGGTCTCCAAGAAGATAGCATGTTAAATGGGACGTACTAACTGTTGGCGTCATGAATTTATGGGTGTCTAACCTTTTCTGTAAGGGGAACTTTGCTGTTGCTGTAGTACAGATGTTTTCAAACTTTGTTTTAGCTGTGGAACTTTTTCTTCAAATGTTATCTCATGTGTAAGTTCAGTATCTCATGTGTAACAGTTAACTTGCATTAAATCACCCAACTGGTACATAGCAGGCCAGTATTTGTATTCAAGTGTGGCAGAGATGGATTAGGCGCTCACCAAATCTGCTTTTTGTTTGTTTCTTTGTTTCTTCACTCTGGGCATATAGCTAAGCTACATTTCTTAGTCTGTCTTTCATTAGCAGTGGCCATGTGTCTGAGATCTAACCAAGGGAACTGGGTGGAACTGATGTAAGCCATTTTGAAGCTGGCACCACCAAACCTCCCATGGGTTCTCTCTCTTCTTCTCTGGTATACTTGTTGGATGGAGAAGATGCTGTGAAAGAGTGGGAAGTCCTAGGGCATGGAAGAACCCTGGATCCTGAATACTCCATTGGACTTTATGTGGGTGGAAAATAAGCTTCTGTTTTGTTCAACTAAATCTTTGCTAAGACTTGAGCATTCATTATACCAACTAGTATTACTTATGAATACACTATGTCTGTGTGACTATAAAAGTTATACTCATTATCTCAGGGTACCAGGCACTTTTCTAATAGGTAGCAGGATTAGAAAGTCTTAATAGGTCATAAAGATAGTTTCTTCTCCCTAGCTCTACTCCTCTCCTCAGAAAAGGAGAAAAAGTATTATGAATGTTTATTTTGTTTAAATATGTCAGCTTTGACAATTTAGGGGTAATTTCATTTAATGCCTAAACAAGCTGAAAACACAAAGAATTATCAGTGAATCAGTGATTAGGAATAATTAGACCAGAAGACCTTTGCAATATCCATCTAGCCTTACTTAAAGTTCAAATTATGAATATATTACTTATATGAGAAAAAAGGTCCAAGAAAATAAAGATTTATCCTTTTACAAAATAATTTCAGCAAAGTAACTAAATCTATTCAGTGGAACATATTTTCTGTTCTCTCAACTGATAATAATAAATAGTAGCTTAGAAGAGAATTAAAATGCTCTTGAGACTTTTTGCTCTAATAATCATTTTAGAGGTTGACAATGAGAGGAAAAGATTGGGTTGATTTAGAAGTCCTTAGGAAAGACTGGATCTCAGATGTTAGTTACAGAATTTTCTAGTCTTAATAACATATCATCAAACTCATTTTGTGTTTTTTACTTCATGTCTTCAATTTGTGTTAAATATGAAGAGTTATAAATCATATGAAAATCCACTGTGAGATTTTTTAAAAGGCTCGATCTTGTCGTTAATTTACAGTGCTTTATAATGAGACTGATTTCATAAGGAAGAGAAGAAATTTGTGACATTTTATGTTCTATTCCTTATGCCTATGTTTACTTTCTTAACTTTAATGATTCAAAAAGACATTTCTAGATGTATGTATAACTGCAGCTGTAAAATTACAGAATGCAATTATTTGGATTTACTATTATTTTTGGTTTAAGGAAAACTGTTTTATCTAGTCTAAGCAACCAGTTAAAGTAAAAATAATGTTCCTTACCTATCCAGCCATCCATTGACTCTTTTGTTTTTTTGGTTGCTGAATTCAGGATAACTAATTTAAATAATTATATTGGTTATCAGTTTGTTTGTTTGTTTAAGACAGAGTCTCACTCTGTCGCCCAGGCTGAAGTGCAGTGGCACAATCTTGGCTCACTGCAGCCTCTGCCTCCTGGGTCCAAGCGATTCTCTTGCCTCAGCCTCCTGAGTAGCTGGGATTACAGGTGCGTGCCACTGTTCCTGGACGGTTATTGGTTTTGAACCACTTTTTTGAAATCAGAAGTTGAAGAAGATAGTGTTCAAGGTTGAAGCAAATGTGGAGGCTATACTAATTATAAAAGTGTTCTGTGGGAACCATGAAGCAGCAAGTAAGAAGTTGCACCCTCAGTTTTTTTAAAGTAGACTTTATTTTTTAGAATGTTATTTGGTTGACAGAAAAAAATGAGCAGAAAATACAAAGAAGTCTCATATAATCCCTGCTGCCTCCCCAAAGCCCTCCTACTAGAACTTCTCACAGCAGAGTGGTACATTTGTTAAAACAGATGAACCCACATCGACACATCATCACCACCCAAAGTTCTTAAGATTCTATAAGGGTCACTCTTGGTCTTGTATGTTTATGAGTTTTGACAAGCTGCAGGCATACTGCAGACATTGTATGTTCAGTTCCAGACCACTGCAGTAAAGCAAATGTCCCAATAAAGTGAGTCACATGAATTTTTTTGTTTCTCAGTCCATATAAAAGTTGTGCATTATGTCTAAAAAATGTACATACCTGAATTAAAAATTTTTTTAATTGGTAAAAACTGCTAATGATCGTCTGAGCCTTCAGAGAGTTGTAATCTTTTTGTTGAAGGTTCTTTCCTCAATGTTGATGGCTGCTAGCTGCTCAGGGTAGTGGTTGCTGAACATTGGGATGGCTGTGGCAATTTCTTAAGATGACAATGAAGTTTGCCCTATTGATCAACTTTTCCTTTTATGAAAGATTTCTCTTTAGTATGTAGTACTGTTTGATAGCATTGTACCCACAGAATTTCTTTCAAAACTGGAATCAATCCCTTCAAACTCTTCCACTGCTATATCAACTAAGTTTATGTAATAAACTTCTATCTCAAGGTGGAATAAACTTCCATCTCAAGAAACCACTTTCTTTGCTTATCCACAAGAAGCAACTCCTCATCTGTTCAAGTTTTGAGATTATAGCAATTCAGTCACACCTTCAGGCTCCACTTTAATTCCTGTACTCTTGCTGTTTCTAACACACCTGCATTATGTCCTTCACTGAAGTCTTAAACCTTTCAAAGTCATCCATGAAAGTTGGAATCCACTTCTTCCAGATACCTGTTAATGTTGATATTATGGATGTCATTAGCAGTCATGAAAACAACATTAATCTACTTGTATATCTCCATCAGAACTCTTGGGGTAACTAAGTACATTGTCAATGAGCAGTAATATTTTTAAAGGAATCTTTTTCTCTGAGCAACAGGTCTCGACAGTGGGGCTTGAAATATTCAGTATGCAGCCAGGTGTGGTCGCTCATGCCTGTAATGCTAGCACTTTGGAAGGCCGAGGTGGGCGGATCACCTGAGGTCAGGAGTTGGAGACCAGTCTGGCCAACATGGTGAAACCCCATCTCTACTAAAAATACAAAGTTAGCTGGACATAATGGCACACTCCTATAATCCCTGCTACTCGAGAGGCTGAGGCAGGAGAATTGCTTGAATCCGGGAGGAGGAGGTTGCAGTGAGTTAAGATAGCGCCATTACACTCCAGCCTGGGCGACAAGAGCGAGACTCTGTCTCAAAAAAACAAACAAACAAACAAACAAACAAAAAAAACACAAACACACACACACACACAACAAAATTCAGTATGTCATGCTTAAAACAGATGTGCTGTCACCCAGGCTTTGTTATTTTATTGATAGAGCAAAGGCAGAGTAGACTTAGCATAATTCATACAGGCCCTAGGATTTTTTGGAATAGGAAATGAGCATTGGCTTCAACTTAAAGTCACCAGCTGTATTAGCCCCTAACAACAGAATCAGCCTATCCTTTGAAGCTTTTAAGCTAGGCACTGACTTCTCTAGCTATGAAAAGTCCTAGATGGCATTTTCTTCCAATAGCAGGCTGTTTCATCTATGTTGAAAATCTGTTTAGTGTACAGTGTTCATCAGTGTTCTTAGTGTTCATCAGTGGTCTTAGATCTTCTGGATAACTTGGTACAGTTTCTGCATTAGCACTGCTGCTTCACCTTGTACTTTTATGTTCTGGAGATGGCTTCTTTCTTTAAACCTTATAAGCCAACTTCTGCTAGCTTCAAACTTTTCTTCTGTAGCTTCTTAACTTCTTTCAACCTACATAGAATTGAAGAGAGTCAGGGCCTTGCTCTGGATTAGGCTTTGGTTTAAGAAAATGTAGCTGGTTTTATCTTCTATCCAGACCACCCAAACTTTGTTGTTTTGCTTTCTTATCTTTCATGTGATCCCTGGAGAGTAGCACTTTTAATTTCCTTCAAGAACTTTTCAGACCAGGTGTGGTGGCTCACACCTGTAATCCCAGTACTTTGGGAGGCTGAGGCTGGTGGATCGCTTGAGCTCAGGGTTCGAGACCAGCCTGGGCAACAAACCCTATTTCTACAAAAAGTAGAAAAATTAGCCAGGCTTGGTGGTGCACACTTGTAGTCCCAGCTACCAGGAGGCTGTGGTGGGAGTGTCATTGGTCAAGGCTACAGTGAGCTGTGATTGCACCATAACACTCCAGCCTAAGTGACAGAGTAAGACTCTGCCTCAGGGAAAAAAAAAAAAAAAGAAGAAGAAATGTTTCCATTTAATTCACAACCTGGCTATTTGGTGTAAGAGGCCTATCTTGGCTTTTGATTTGCCTTCCTCACTAAGCTTAATCATTTCTAACTTTTGATTTAAAGTGAGATATGTGACTCTTCCTTTCACCTGAACACTTAGATGCCATTGTAGGGGTGATATGGTTTAGATATTTCATCCCCTCCAAATATTGTGTTAACATGTGACCTCCAATGTTGGAGGTGAGGCCTAGCAGGAGGTGTTTGATTAATAGGATCGGGTGGATACCTCATGAATGGCTGGTACCTTTGTCTCAGTAATGAGTGAGTTCTCGCTCTGAGTTCACATGAGATATGGTTGTTTAAAAGAGTATGGCATGTCCTCTCCTCTCTTTCTCTCTCTCACCATGTGATATGTCTGTTCCGCCTTTGCCTTCCACCATGATTGTAAGCTTCCTGAGGCTGTCACCAGAAGCAGAACAGATGCTGTGCCATGCCTGTATAGGCTGCAGAACTGTGAGCTGAACAGACCTCTTTTTTTAATAAATTACTCAACCTGAGGTATTCCTTTATGGAGACACAAATTAGACTAACATGTAGGATGACTAATTGCCCTAATTTCCACATCGTCATGTCTCAGCAAATAGGGAGGCCCAAGGGGAAGAAAAGAGGCAAGGAATGGCCAGTTGATGGAGCAGTCAGAACACAAAAGGGTTTTTTGGTTATGTTTGCTATCTTGTGTAGGTTTGTGGTGCCCCCAAACAATTACAGTAGTAACATCAAAGATTACCATAATGGACACAATAATAATGAAAATATTTGAAGTAATATGAGAATTACCACAGGTAATACAGAGATACAAAGCGAGCACGTGCTGCTGGAAAAATGGTGCCAACAGACTTGATTGACACAGGGTTGCCACAAACCTTAATTTTATACAAAATGCAGTATCTGCAAAGTGCTAAAAAAAAAAATAAGATATGCCTGTAGTTGGAATCATACAGTATGTAGCCTTTTCAGATTGGCTTTTTTCACTTAGTAGTATGTATTTAAGGTTCTTCCATGTCTTTTCATAGCTTGATGGCTCATTTCTTTTTAGCACTGAATAATATTCAGTTGTCTGGATGTACCAAGGTTTATTTAGCCATTTGTCTACTGAAAGACATCTTGGTTGCTTCCAAGTTTTGGCAATTATGAATAAAGTTGCTATAAACATTCATGTGGAGGTTTTTGTGTGGACATAAGCTTTCAGCTCATTTGGGTAAACACCAAAGAGTACGATTGCTGAATTGTACGTTAAGAGTATGTTTAGTTTTTAAAGAAACTGCCAAATCGTCTTTTAAAGTAGCTGTACCATTTTTGTGTTCCCACCAGCAGTGCATGAGAGTTCCTGTTGCTTCACATCCTTGCCAGCAGTTGGTGGTTTTAGTGTTTAAGATTGTTGTCATTTTAATAGGTTTGTAATGGTATGTCATTGTTTGAACTTGTAATTGATTCCCTAATGAAATACTTTGTGGAGCATCTTTTCATATGCTTATTTACCATTTGTATGTCTTGTTTGGTTAGGGGGCTGTTGAGATTTTTGCCCATTTTTAATTGATTTCATTGATTGCTCCTCTAATTTTATTTATTCTACTTACTTTGTATTTAATTTGCTTTTCTTTTTCTAGTATCCTAAGGTAGAAGCTTTAGACCTTTTTTTAGGATATGCATTTCAATGTTATAGACGTCCCTATAAGTACAGTTTTCACTGCATCCCACAAATTCTGATAAGATGTATCATCATTTTTACTTAGTTTGCAATATATTTAAATTTATCTTGAGATTTCTTTGATAACATGTACTTGAAAGTATGTTGCTTTATCTTTATGTGTTTGAGGATTTATCAGCTGTCTTTGTGTTATTGATTTCTAGTTTAATTCTGGTGTAGTCTGAGAGCAGACATTGTATGATTTCTACTTTAAATTTGTTAAGGTGTGTTTTATGACCTAGAATGTGGCCTATCTTGATGAATGTTCCATGTGAGCTTGAGAAGAATGTGTGTTCTGCTGTTGTTGAATGAAGTAGTCTATAGATGTCAGGTACCTTCAATGAATTGCTGGTGCTGTTGAAGTCAACTATATTCTCACTAATTTTCTGCCCACTGGATCTGTTCATTTCTGATAAGAGGGCTGTTAAAATTTCCAAGTATAATAGTGGATTCATGTATTTCTCGTTGCATCTCTTAATTTTTGCTTTCTGTCTCTTGGTGCTCTGTTGTTAAGTGCATACACATTAAAGATTGTTTTCTTGGAGAATTGACTCCTTTATCCTTTCTTTACCTCTGATAATTTTTCTTTCTCTGTAGTCTGCTGGGCTGAAGTTAATATAGTGACTCCAGCTTTTGATTTGTGTTAGCACAGTATAGCTTTCTCCATTAACTTTTAATCTATGTGTGTCTTTATATTTAAAATGTATTTCTCGTAGATAACATATAGTTAGGTTTTGTTTTGTGATTTACTCTAACAATCTCTATTTTTAAATTGGATTTAGATTATCAATGTGTAAAAGTGATTATTGATATATTTGGATTATTAATATCTACCCTATTACTTCCTATTTGTATTCATTGTCTTTGTTCTTTTTTCCTTATATGTCTTCCACTCTTTTTCTGGTTTTAATTGAGCATTTTGTTTGAGTCCATTTTGTTTGTTTCTTAGCATGTCAATTATCTTTTTTTTTTAAACTTTTAAAATTGTTTGCTTTTGAGTTTGCAGTATACATTTACAATTAATTCAAGTCTACTTTCAAGTAATACTATATCATTTTACAGATAGTGCATGTATCTTATAATAAGAAAATATTCCTAATCTCTCTGTCTCTGGAATCCTCAATTTTTGGTGCTTAGTTAAAGTTCTACCTTAGAACCAATTGCTTGATTATTTATCAGATGTCCAATGTTGATATTTGTTTCAGATTATGAGAATATTTATTTTCTAAGTGTATATTCATTAAAGAACATATAAAGCTTGTTAGGAGCTTGTAGGTATCTATGCTCTAAAATTTTCCCTAAATTGTGATGCTAATGTTAAAGAAATTTATAAAAAACTTGAACAGGTCAGATAATAGTTTGTACATCTACTAAATGGGCATTTCTGGGAAGAAAATTTTAGTAGTATTTCTTGCCATCTCCTTATCCTCCTGTTTTACGTTATTCTTTTTTCCTCTTTTAATATTCTGTCCATATCCTTTAAGAAACAAAAAATTACTTGGTATAGGGAAAACGACTCCCTGTAGTGCATTTAACTGCCTCCTCATCCATGATCTGTATTTTGATGTAATCTTCCTGGTATCAGAGATAATGTTAAACTCAAATAGGTGCTTACTGATTTTCTCATTACTACTCTGAGGTTAGGTACTTTTATTTTAGATCTCTCTCTTTTTTTATTAATTAATTCAACAAATATTTATTGTGTGCTTACAATTTACTAAGCACTTGAGACACTACGAAGAATCAAAACAAACATGGATGTTATAGCCTAGTGGGTAAAACAGGCATTGATTAATAATTTCACGAGGAAATACACAATTACAGTGCTACAGCTGTGATGGAGAGATGCATTGGGCTATAAAGGCCTGTAATAGGGAGATTTGACCTGGTCAGTGGGGTAAGGAAAGACTTCCCCAAGGAAGTGACACTTGAACTGAAATCTGAAGCATGATAATGATAGAAGGAAGATCGTATACCTTCCAGTTAGAGAACAGGATGAGCAAGAGCCCTGTGGTGGGAAGGAGAGTGACAGGTATGAAGAACTGAAATAATTCAAGTATGTCCTTATGAGGGAGCCTTAAAGGGGTAGACTGGGTATGAGTAGGCTATATTAAGGAATTTTGTCTTGATTGTAAGTGGGAAACCATTGAATAGTTCCAGACAAGATGAGATAAATTTGTATTTTGAAAATATTATTCTGACTATAATAGGAAAAATGTTTTTTGGTGGTCCTAGTAGATGTGGGTTGATAAATTTAGGAGGCTCTTGTAATCCAGGTGAGGGATGATGGTAGATTTATTTAGGGGAGAATGGTGAGAAGTAGATAGGTTAGATAATACTCAGGAGGGGAAATCAATAAGATTCATTGGATATTGAGTGGTGAGAGATGGTGATAACTAAGGTTTGGGGCTTGTACAGCTAGATGAATGTGGTCCCATTTATTAGGATAAGCAATGCTAGAATAAGACCAGATTTTAAAAAGAAAGATCATAGTTTAGGTTTTATACATTTTGAACTTGAGATAGCTGTTAAGTGTTAAATTGAATATATGAGTATGTTGCTCAAAGAAGACAAAATCTGAACTGGAGGTATAAGTAGATGTGTTAATTGTGAATGATGATGTGCCTGATGAGAATATGGACAGAGGATGTCAAGGACCCAGCTTTGAAAGTCTCCCAACACTTAGAGACTAGATAGAAAATATTGAACCTCAAAAGAATCAGAAGTGTGTTCAGAGGTTAGGGGAAAACTAGAATTTTTTTTTTATAGGTGTTCATTATGGCTTTAGGAGTCACCTGTTTTTTTTTTGTTTGTTTAAAAATGCTTTCTTATTCAAATAAATCATTTATTCCAACACTTAAAAAATCTTTATTTGGCCCTTCTACACATGTCTTTGTCTCTTAAATGAGAAGCAGTTGTGTACATGTCAGGTGTGCCTTTCACCTCTAATACTTAGAAGAAAGGTAGTTTTTGCTGCAGGAAGTGTTTGATTGGGAAGCACATGTGCTCCAGTGATAGGAAATGGGAAGAGGATGTTTTGTTATTAATTATTTAGCTTCGTATAGACAAGGAATTTGTACTTTTGAAAGATGTCGTCTTCTGGTTAATAGAAATGAGTCCTATTTTTAAAGATCTTTATGAGTTGATCTAAGAGATATGTAGTCTCTTCTAGTAACAGAATTCTAGAAAGCTCTTTGTTAATTGTAGCATCTATCATGTATTCTAATACAAAAGAGCAAGTGTGATATGTATAATACAATAGAATATTCCTATAGAAAAGGTGTGTCATAAAATAGGAAGTGGCAGCAGACTATTTCTAAGCTGAGAAAGCTCACATTTTGCCTTTTCATCTGTACTTGTTTCCCTAATAAACACATTCTAATGAGAAACTGATATCCTATTTTAAACTTTTTAAAAGACTTTTAGCATTTACACTAATCCTAGAATAGCTAAGATTTAGTGCCATAACTATACTCTTTAAGCCTGAATTTCTCAATTAAACTCTGTGGATCATAGTTCAGAAAATGCTAATTTAAGCAGGCATGGAATCCTGAACTGGAAATTAGGATATACCTGTGTTTTTCTCTTTTAGCTGTTAACTTGTAAGGCACAAGTCCCTTTTGTCTGGCTTTGTTGGATTATTTATAATATGAGAGACTTAGTGAAGCTGGTCTGTGATGACTTGTCCAGTTCTCTGTTCCGTAATTCTGATTCTGTAGATTAGTGTTAAGGCTTTTATTTTTGCTGTGGGTAGATTTTAAATATATATATTTTTTACTTAACTTTTCTGCTTTCAAAAGGAATGAAAGCACATATTTATAAAATTTGATATGTGATAGAAATTAATAATATACAAAATGAAATTCTACCCTAAAAGAAAAAAACAACACATTTTCTCTTAATGCATATGGTTCTACCATGTACATACTGATATGTTATTCTTTTAAATAAAAATAGGATCATGTTCTACTTTTTATGGTATATTTTTCTTTTCTATCTTATCTCTTGGATTCCTTTTCATATAAATTTATCTCTTACATTTTTTTCTTGTCACTATTATGAATGTAGTATATAGTCGTGGTTAAAACTTTAAAGGTCTAAGGTGATTTCTCAGCTGTACTCCCCACAAGTAATCACTGTTATAAAAGCATGTGTGTCTCTGTAGCATGTATAAATATATGTGTGTTTCTTGTTGTATGTATGTATATGCACTATGATTTATTTAGTCACTTTTCTGTTGATGGTCATTAGCATTTGCCTTCTTTCCTTTCATACTGTACACACACACACATATAACCTGTATATATGTATATGCTCACTGATAAGAATGTAAGTGCAAAAGATTGTTGGACTTTTTATTGTGCTTTATTTATATGCTATAGATAATCTTTGTCTTCAAGGAGGTTTGGCTAGGATTACTCCATCTTCGATTCTTTCGTAGCACACTATCATGAGCACTGCATAGGTCTCTACAATCTGACAGACATTTCAGGCAAATGTTCTCATTTTGCCCTGAAATCTTGATACAGTTTTCTCTTTTGGTGAACTGGACTGATTATAGAGGAGCCTTGAGAACTTAGTTCTTTTAGTTTAAAATCTAACTACAGCTTGTTATTCACAATTTGGTCCATGGACCAGTAGCGTAGTTATCATTTAGGAGCTTAGAAATGTAGAATCTCAGGCCCTACTCCACAAGTAGTAAATTGAAATCTGCATCTTAATACGATCTCCTAGTAATTGATTCACACATTATAATGTGAGAAGCCCTGGTCTGGAAGAAGATTTGTTGCATTGTTTTTGGAGGCGTGTTTCTTTGTGCCCACATCATGAGTTTGGTCCTTTGTTTCTTGTTTTGATTAAGAGAAGAGGAAGAAAAGAAAAACGTACAAATGTTTGAACTAAAGAGCTGAATTTACTAAGGATAAAAGCCATTTTCACTGTTTTTATTGTGCCTTGCAATGGTAGGGTCTTTTGTTGATTTTTACCTGGTTTTTACCACACCAGCTATGTGGAAGAGAAGAGAAAATACAGTTGGTTGTGTTGTAATACTTGCTTTGAAAGCACAGATTTGTACTACACAATTGATATTAAGCAAGAATTTAAGCATTATGTGAATTTTGTGTTGACTTATATGCCATTTGTCTTTAAGAATCACTAACTGAATACAGAAAACTGTATCCAGGGCCAGATGCAGTGGCTTACGCCTATAATCCCACCACTTTGGGAGGCCAAGGCAGGCGGATCACCTAAGGCCAGGAGTTCAAGACCAGCCTGGCCAACATGGTGAAACCCCGTCCCTGCAAAAACACAAAAATTAGCCAGGTATGGTGGCACATGCCTGTAATCCCAGCTTTTTGGGAGGCTGAGGCAGAAGAATCACTTGAACCCAGGAGGTGGAGGTTGCAGTGAGCCGAGATCATGCCACTGCACTCCAGCCTAGGTGACAGAGTGAGACTGTCTCAAAAAAAACAAAACAAACAAACAAAAAAAAACCCCCACAACTGTATCCAGCTGATGAAGCAAGCCACATAGGAATACTCAAAATACATACATCTGAAACAACTACCAGCTGCCTGAGTTCTCCACATGTTACAAGCCACACCTGCCCACTGTGGTGTTACAGCTTTACTTGCTGTACACTTCAGGTAACCCTCCTTCTACCACCTCAGAAAATATCAAAAACTGTAACCATTCTGATGCCTACTTTCACAAGCAAACTTCTAGTTAAAAAAAAAAAAAAAAAACACCCTATTTATTTTTGTATTTATGTGTTTCTTAGCCATTTAAAATGGTGCTACAGTTTTTATTAGCGTCTTGTCTTACATGTCGTCTAAGTTTCTGAACAGTTATTCCCCTAACTCCATCTTCCCCATAAGCCCTGTGGTTTTAGTGTGCAGTTTTGCTTAGTGCAGGGAATTTTAAGGAATTCATATTACATTATGGCAGAACTGACTGTGGATCATAAGACATTGGCTCCATCCTTTACACTTTATACTCTGTAAAAATCCCCTTGCTGCACACTTCCCTAACACCTTACATTTTCCCCTTCCTAATGTCAGCCTTTCCTGATAATGGGAAGTTCCGGGAAGGCAGGGACAGTGTCTGGTTGTTTTGTTGTTGTTGTTTCTCTCGTCCTAATATAGTGCCTGATAGGTGCTTAATAACTATTTGAAATATATGACTCTCTGTGAACTTAAGTAGTTGCATATTTATTCAGAGAATTTAAATGTCATTTTGACATAGCAACCAGAATGATTCTTAAAGCTGTGCTTTAAATGTTATAAATTGTTATTGGAAAAATGTAAAAGTAATTAGTTGCTATTGGAAGTGGCAGAAATGTTCTAGTTCTGACATTTCAGTCAGCAGCCAACTTTTATAGTAGAAAGAATTCTTAATGAATGTAGTAATCCAGTGGTTCTAGTATCATTTTTTCTAAGAGATTATACATCCTGTGAATGTTTTCTTTAAAATTCCTAAATTCATTATATATATTTGAGAAAATTCAGAAAACAAAGTGTCAAGTTATTGTTTTAAAGTCAGATTAAGGATAAAACTTGGAGAAATAACTAACATAAGTGATATTAGGCTTTCGTTAATAATAAAAGATAATTTTGAGCACTTGTCAAATTAAATTTTAACTAGCTGTGAGAGATCTGAATCTTCACCTTTATTTCTTTGGTTCTTGCTTGTATAGTGTGTCTCTTCCTCAGTCCATGGTTCTTTCTGCCTTCTAATTTTATTTGATTCTTTTCCTGTTATTTAATATTTTTCATCTCCATATTCCTGAATTAAATAGGGAAGCTTATGGTAAAAAGAATTGTGGGCCGTGTACGGTGGCTCATGCCTGTAAACCCAGCACTTTGGGAGGCCGAGGTGGGTGAATCACAAGGTCAGGAGTTCAAGACCAGCCTGGCCAAGATGGTGAAACCCCATCTCTACTAAAAAATACAAAAAAAACCTAGCCGGGCGAGGTGGCGGACGCCTGTAGTCCCAGCTACTCGGGAGGCTGAGGCAGGAGAATGGCATAAACCCGGGAGGCAGAGCTTGCAGTGAGCTGAGATC
>NW_012102321.1:4723554-4724377 GCF_000951045.1 Mandrillus leucophaeus
TTCATTCATTCATTCATTCATTCATTCATTCATTCTCTTCAATGTATTTACTCCTTTCTTCAAGCCAATAATACACAGAAAGTGGTTTCTGAGTGGCTAATATATAACACTGATTAAGCAAATCTGCTAACTAGATAGAGTTTAGTGTTGCTTATAGTTTTCAAGGTAAAATTTAATTATGATGAAATGGTAAACTTTAAGGGAACATTAGATGGGTTTTGAAAATACATAAACCCTCATAATCCAGATCCCTATCAAAGCTTAGAAAGTTTCCTTCACGAAAAGCTTCCTGGTTCTCCTTTCTGGTTAATAATAATGCCATCTACCACTGAGAACTGCTTTTCTGATTTTCTTTTTTTTCCTATAATAGATTAGTTTTGTTTGGTTTAGAACTTTGTATAAATAGAATCATATAGTGTATACTGTTGTGTCTAGGATCTTTTTTTGGCATAATATCTGTGAGATGCATCCTCATTGTTTTGCGAATGAGTAGTAGTTTATTCTTTTTAGGGCTGAGTAGTATTCCATTGTATGAAAACACCACAATGTATCCATTCTTTTGTGATGTACATTTGGGTTGTTTTATTTTATGACTATTATAAATAAAGCTGCTGTGAACATTTAGGTACAAGTATGTCTATTTTTAATTTCTCTTGAGTAAATACCTGTAAGTGGAATTGTTAGTTCATAGGGCAGATGTATACTTAACTTTTTTTTTAAAAAAACTGCAAACATATTCCGTAGAAATTGTACCATTTTGTGCTCCCATTACCAATCATGAGAGTTCTGTCAGTTTGTTCCAATATCACCATTTAGTCACTTG
>NW_012102321.1:4732016-4745723 GCF_000951045.1 Mandrillus leucophaeus
CAGAGCTTGCAGTGAGCTGAGATCCGGCCACTGCACCCCAGCCTGGGCGACAGAGCGAGACTCCGTCTCAAAAAAAAAAAAAAAAATTTGCCGGGCATGGTTGTGGGTGCCTGTAATCCCAGTTACTTGGGAGGCTGGGGCAGAGAATTGCTTGAACCCGGGAGACGGAGGTTGCAGTGAGCCAAGCGTGCCACTGCACTCCTGGACAACAGGGCGAGACTCCATCCCGCGGGGGGTGGGGGGAAACAATTTTAGTAGTTTTTCAAAACAATTGAGTCGATGGTTTACAAACTACCATAATCCTTGTTACCTTTAACCATACTTCTTGGTATATAAGAATAGCTTTTCATTTAACAATGAGTCTCTGAATTTTACAATGTGGATTTCAGGACTCAAATTCTTTTCCCACTTTGCAACTTTTCTCAAAATTATAGCTCTAATTTAATTTTCCACTAAGATAAGTTAATAGGGTGATCTTGATTAACTTCTCTGCCTCATAAAATCTATGAAGCAAGATATTTTGTTATACTACTTGAAAGATACTTTCAAAGAGGGAACATTACAGTATTAATTATAAAAATCTATATTATAGACTCCAAGAGGTTGTGAAATTTAAAAATATTTGTGTATTGTTTTATTTCGATGTAATTTCAAACCTGTAGAAATTTGCAACAGTACAAGAAACTCCCATAAATCCTTTATTTAGATTCAACAACTGTGTACAGTTTGCCCCATTTGCTTTATCATATTTTATCTACCTTTATATGCAGTTTTTCCTGAGTCATTTTGAGAATAAGTTGGAAACATTGTGACCTCTATCCCTAAATCCTTCTGTGAGTACATTAAGAACATGATAACTTTCTCTTACATAACCATAGTAAAATTATCAAAATGAGAATTTTAAGGTTTTTGTAGTTATGTAATAGCCTGACCCATAATCCACATTCAGAATTCGTCAGTTGTCCCAATAATGTCTTTCATAACTATTTTTCCCAAGTTCAGGATCCAGTCCAAAATCATGCATTGCTTTAAATTGTCTGTCATTAGTCTCTGAAACTGAAACAATTCCGTGATCTTTCTTTGTTCTGATCCTGACATTTCTGAAGGGAGGAGGATGGTTATTTTGTAGAACTTTTTTTGGGGGGGAGGGGGGAGGGGATTGTCTGACTTTGCTCTTGATTAGATATAGGCTATGCATTTTTTTGCAGGAATGACACACAAATGATGTTGTATCCCTCACTGTTCATCATATCAGGAGGCACATGATGTCAGTTTGTTCCAATATCACCATTTAGTCACTTGCTCATTGATTGATTGATCGATTGGTTCATTCATTCATTCATTCATTCTCTTCAATGTATTTACTCCTTTCTTCACCAACATGTGGTTTTACCAGCCTTTTAAGTGTTAGCCATTCTAGTGGGTGTGAGTAATATCTCATTATGGCTTTAATTTGCATTTCCCCAATTACTAATGAGATTGTTATCAGTGGTGGGTGTCTGAGTTACTGGCGGGGCACCCATATAGGTCTGCAGCAACCTTAATTCTTGCCTCCTCAGAAGAAAGAATTTGAGGGGCATAAGGCAGAAGAGGAGACTGAGGCAAGTTTTAGAGCAGGAGTGAAAGTTTATTAAAAAGCTTTAGAGCAATGATGAAAAGAAAGTAAAATATACTTGGAAGAAGGCCAAGTGGACATCTTGGAGGACAAGTGCCCCCATTCGATCATGGACTTAGGATTTTATATGTTGGCATGCTTCTGGGGTCTTGCGTCCCTTTCCCCTTGATTCTTCCCTTGGGGTAGGCTACCCACCTGCACAGGGGCCTGCTAGCACTTGGGAAGTGTGTTTACTGGAGTTGTACACATGCTTACCTGAGGCATTCTTCCCTTCACCGGTGGAATGTCCCCAGAAGGTCATATACCAGTTAAACTCTGCCATTTTGCCTTTTAGTGTGCATGCTTGAGCCCATTCACCCAGTTCTTGAGATCTTATTGGGAAGCTGCTGATCACCAATTTCATGTGTTTCTATCTGTTGGGAAACTGCCTTTCCCTGGTGCTGGCTGCAACCAATTACTATTTTGGAGAGACAGTTAACAACTGCCTGACCATCACCTGGTGGTCACCTGACATTCCTGGTAGGGGGCGCGCCCTCTTCTGTCCTGTTCATGCCTGACTTTTTACCTACTGTGATAAGATTAATTCTTTTTTCATATGCTTGTCCGCCATTAATTTTTTGTGTGTGTATGTGTGAAGAGTTTGTTCAACTCTTATCGACTTTTTAAAAATTGGTTTTTCTTTTTACCAGTAAGTTGTAGAAGTTCTTTGTATATTCTGGTATAAATTATTTGAAATTTTTGTATTGTGAATATTTTTTCTCATTTTGTGGCTTGCATGTTGATTTTCTTAATGATGTCTTCTATTGAACAGAAGCTGTTAAATTTATGAAATCATACTTATTACCATTTTCCTGTCATGGTTTTGCTTTCTGTGCCCTAAGAAATCTTTGCTCACCCTCAGGTCACAGAAATATTCACTCAGTTTTTTTTTTACAAGCTTTATAATTTTATACTCTACATTTACGTCTTTTTTTCTCCTCACAGATTATTTTTTGTGAATGATGTGATGTGCCATAAATAGAAATTAGAACTTGATATTTATTGTTTCTTTCCTTGTGCATTTTCACATTTCTAGGTTTTCTTTTAAATAAGGGGAAAATGTACGATTGTAAGATTCTCTAATTTGATATGTTTTTGAGAAAGCCAAATACTTCATTTCTTTAATATACAAATATGTAGATTTAGAGACTATATAAACAAATCAAATGCAGTTATTGGTTGATGATAATAGTGATAAATAGAACATTGTAATATGTTTAAAGCAATAAGTGTGTTGGTTTTCATTACGATTTCGACCATAATAAGAAAAAGACTTAGTGTGAGAACTGTTTTTCATTGTAAAACATTCTACAAATAAGTGGATCTTTTTTTTAGTTTGCCAGATGAAATCATTTTTTAAAACAACTTGCAGGGTGACTTTGATTGCCCTGTTATATCTGTTTTATTGGTAGTCTGAAGTCTGTCAGGCTTTCCATTTGAAACCCTTACTTTCAGGGGTTTATGAGCAGACAGTTGAAAAGAACTTAACCAGTAAAAACTTGGCATTCGTGATCTTGGTTCAGTATAAGGTACTTGCTTTAACAAATTTTAAGTAGTCAGCTCTTTCTTAAAGTTGTAAGGAGCACAAAGAGGAATAAAGGAATTTCTTTGGTTAAACAGATAGGGAATATTTTTCCAGCCAACTTACCCCAATTAGATTTATATAGCAAACTTTCCTCTCCCAGAAATTTTTAAAGTATGTACGTTCCTATGTTCCAGTTGCCACAAGATCTTGCCTCAAGATTTTCCTTTTCCTTTGCTATAGTTTATAGCAAATACCTTCTGCCTCTGCTCTTTTTCTTCCTATTTATGCTTTTTAAATTCTTCATACTATAATGTATTTACACTAAAAATGGTGTTGGCTTTCTTTTGGCTTTTTTCCTCCTCTTACAATACCAGCTTGAATTTTATCTATTGGTTGTAAAACAATATTAACTTTGAGAGATGTAAAATAAATAGCATTGATTTACTTGAAATTAAACTTCTAAAATGCAGACCATCAAAACTCTTCTGAAGAGTTGTCACTCCAAGACTAGGCAAGTTTTTTTTTCTTCTTCTGGAAAGTGTCGATATCAGCTTGAGTAATTTAATTTTCTTCACAATCTGTTTTTAACTTACTATCATTTGCATGGTGAACACTTAACTACTACTGGTCCATAAAGGTGTTAGTGGGTTGTTGTTATTTCACTTAAAAAAAAATCATTTGCTGAAAGCCTATTACAGAAATGTAACCTACTGCAGGAAGTGAGGTGATCTTTTGAAAATCTTGACTTTCTCTCTATTCCGATGATACTTTGCTTCAGGCAAGAGGCTTTTAGGTGCTGCTAAAGTTTTTGAGATCTGGGAAAATGGCGTAATAACATGACACCAGCTCTTAAGCAGCAACATCTGCTGTGGTTCAAAGCCACACAAAGAAAGCTGCTTAAGCAGTCAGATGTTTTGGACTACACAGACATGTGTGGTTCAACTGCAAAGACTGCAGAGTAGAGGAAGCTTAAGGCTGTTAAAGACTGGAGTTGGGGAAGATGAGCATCTTTAAGAAACAAACATCACCTTGTCCTCCAGGCTATCGAAGATCTTTGTCAGAACCTGCTTATGCAGATTCAGAGATAGGAACAAGTTTAAAGAGTTATCCATGGTGTGGTCCAGTGAAAAGCAAGAGGAAGAAAAATGAATCTGCTGTTTCCAATCTAGGAGAGCCACTGGGTGCTTATCGGTGGCAGAGACATCCGAGTTTTAGGTGGAAAGGGAACAAAAGGGAGAGATTGCAGAGTAATAAAGTAGACCTGTTTGAACGACAACAACAGAAGGTCATCCTGCCAAAGATGGTTAGTAATAATGCTTCCTCCTCTGCTAATGTGGTCCTTGGAACATCAACAGAGAAGCCACACCTGGTCAACAGTCGGTCACTTCGAGCACCATTCACCAGATCTGTTTCAGAACCAGAACCCCGCTGCAGTATCCGATTTGTTAGACTGTGGCCAACTTCAGTTGGGTCAGTGGAGTCTGAACAGCAGGGATATTTCATCCGTGGCATTTTCTCTACTCTTTCCAATGGCTTCTCCAGGATGCTGAGTCTAAAAGGAGAATCAACCAATGAGCCAGTAAGAGAAGGTATATTGAAATGAATAAGGGGAAAAGTGGGATGGCTCAGATTTAGTTACTGTTGAAATTCTAATTATTTGTTTTATAATCAGGTGAAGCTTTTCATTTTCTCATTATAAAACAAATATATTAGCACAATTTTTAAAAAGTGATCATCACTGCTTTAGAAACCTTTTAATGACATAGTAATAGCAAGAAGTTAATGAATTTAGTTAATTAAGGAATTTTTTTATGATGTTAATTCTTGAACTCAATTTTGGGGCCCATGTGAAAAAATTATTTTTAATGCTCATTTGTCTCCACTGATCTACTTTTCCAGTTTAAGTGCAATTTGGAGGGGAAAATATTCAAATAATTTTTCATGACAATTGAGAATTTAAAATGTATTTCTACTATTATCTCTTCATAAACATTATTTTTAAATTAATGTTATTAGTGAGAAATGTGGAACAGAATTACACTGATAGCTCTTAAAAAGTTGGGATTTTAATTTGCTTATATCATAAAAATACTCCATTTGAATATGGAAGCCAAGCATGCAAATCTTGAATATCTGTTTAGGTGACAAAATAGAAATTTGTGTTTGATTCATTTAAGATAATAGGATTTTCAAATTTTTAAAAATCTCATTTGGGGCTGTTTAAAATTTTTAAATGTATTTCATATTGATTATAGCATTGTTAAAGCCAAAAAGCCCACAATGCTTAATTTTTTTAACTGATTGCCTTAAAAATGGTTGACCGTATCTGGTGAACAATTTTGGTTATGACTTGGGGCCTATGGTTTTTAAAAAACCTTAACACTAGAAGCTTGGTAGTATCTTCATGACCAGTTGAGATCATTTTCTGACAAGCTCTTACCATTAAGAAAATTTCAGCCTCTCATTATTAGGAGATTGAACGTATCATCAAAGGTTTAAACCCTTTCTAAAACTGAGAACTGTTGAAGAATTTTGTTATTGAAATATAATTTAATTTATTTTAAAATAAAGTTGAAGAATGCTAATGAGATCATTTCAGTGAAAACTTAAGTAATTTTCCAAATTAATGTATGCCAAATATTCAGTATTTCCTGTAAACCCTGTCCTCCCTAGATGTTCCTTTGCTCAGTGAATTTTAATGGTGCTCTTAAACATATATATTTTCTCCTTACTCTTGGCAAATAGATAATTACCTAGAGGAAAATCTTCCTCCTTAATGTGCCTTTATTAACATTCCAGTAAAATTTTTGAAAGACTTGGTTGTTTCACTTTCTTGGATACTTGTAATGTCTGTTTCCTTGCCAGGTGATCATAAGGTGATCAAAGTAAAAGAATGTCAAAGGAAGTTAAGAGTTTAAAATCTTACAGTCAGTTCCTCTAAATGGTTAGCATGTGTGCATTTGATAAAAGAAGCAATACTTTAAATTTTTGCATTTATAATCATTTTTGGACTTTCGTAGTGCAAACTTTCAGTTTTTAGCAAATATACCAAGCTATTTTTGACGGTCTACGACGTGTGAGGTGCTGTGAGATGGTTGGTGTCCCTGCATTTTACGCATATATGGTCTGCTTAAGGAAATATAAAATGTTCTGTATTGTTTCCTACTATCTTATCCTTCTAGTCATGGAATAATATGTATGTGGAAGCACATACAGTTTAAGTTTAAGGTGCTGTTTCAAGGAATTTAGATTCTAATAACTAAAAAACAGTGCATAGCGTCCTACCAGTCATATAACAATATTTATAAAACAGTTCCTCTGCTATCTCCTAAGTGCTTCGTGTGTGTGTGTGTGTGTGTGTGTGTGTGTGTGTGTGTGTGTGTGTGGGAGAGGAGGATTAAGCTCTTAAGACTGAAATGTACTGTTTATTATAAAGACCGGATCAAGTGCCGATGCAGAGGTCTCCTTTTCCCTTTTGGCAGTAACTTCTTTCTGGCCTAGTGTCTACATCAGTGGTTTTCTGACCTTTTGCAGTTGTGAGCCTTTCTTCATCCCTCATTTCCCACAACAAAAGACTACCAAATAAATGACTAGTTTGATTTTCTTATCTAAGAGAAAGTAATTAAAGTTAAATTCACTAAGTTAACAAATTAAGAAGTAAATTTATAGGCAAGAGCTAGTATCCTAATGAGTAAAGTTTCCTAGCCAATTTATTATTTATCTAAAATATCCCAGTTTTCCATAAAAGATTATTTGGAAATAATTTTCCAAAAAAGATTATTTAGCTGTTACCCTACTTTCTCCTGCCTGCTAGTATTTTTTTAATGCCCATTTTCCAGATATTGGAATTGGAAAGCTATTGATTACCAAACCTTCAGATAACCGGAAGATAGTCTCTTTTGTTCAGATATTAGTTGCAAAGGATCTGACCGAGTGTGGTCATGGTAGGTAATTGTTACATCAGCTGCATAGTTGTTTTTTTATGTTATGCCTAATAATCTTGAGGGCTAAGCTACCCTTAACCTATAAGAGAATTTATCTCTTCATAGTATGATACTATAATAACCTTGTACCTGTCTCTCAGCTTTAGAATTTGCAGTTACACTCAGCTTCCAAAAATCAGAGATTCTGGATTTTAAGGGCTTAGACTAGCCACTAAGTGTTATTTTTTTATCCATGTGGCAACTGGGTCATTTCTTTGCTCCTCAAACCTATACAGATTAGTAATTCCTTGGTTTTCAGTTGCTCATTGTTTTCCAGTGAAGTCTTCACAAACAAAGGAAAACAAATAACAGAAAAGGTTTGCTTTAAGCATTATGATTGGTAGTTTATTTCACTGTTTAAAACTTTAGGGTAGGCCGGGTGCGGTGGCTCACACCTGTAATCCCAGCACTTTGGGAGGCCGAGATGGACGGATCACGAGGTCAGGCGATCGAGAGCATCCTGGCTAACACGGTGAAACCCCGTCTCTACTAAAAATACAAAAAATTAGCCAGGTGTGGTAGCAGGTGCCTGTAAATCCCAGCTACTAGGGAGGCTGAGGCAGGAGAATGGTATGAACCTGGGAGGTGGAGCTTGGAGTGAGCTGAGATCCAGTCACTGCATTCTAGCCTGGGGAACAGAGCGAGACTCCGTCTCAAAAAAAAAAAAAAAAAAAAAAAAAAAACTTTAGGGTATGACTTGCAGAAAACACTAGGCTTCTGTAGCTTTTACTTATGAGCAAAAATTAATCTGTGATATTTTATATTGGACACTACTTTTTATTTATTTATTTTTTTTGAGACAGAGTCTTGCTTTGTTGCCCAGGCTGGAGTGCAATGGTGTAATCTTGGCTCACTGCAACCTCCACCTCCCGGGTTCAAGCAGTTCTCCTGCCTCAGCCTCCTGAGTAGCTGGGATTACAGGTGTGCAGCACCAAGCCCAGCTAATTTTTGTATTTTTAGTAGAGTCGGTTTTCACCATGTTGGTCAGGCTGGTCTCGAACTCCTGATCTCAAGTGATCCACCTGCCTCAGCCTCTGTAAATGCTGGAATTACGGGTGTGAGCCACTGTGCCCAGCCTCCCTGAGTACTTTAAATGCATTTTATCTGGTTTAATCCTCCAAATAATCCTGTGAGGTAGTGTTATTCTCATTTTTAAAGTAAGGAATTAGAGCCTCAGAAAGTTTCAGTTACTTCTCCAAGACTACACAGCTAGTAAGTTGTGGGTCCCAGGTCTCTTATGATTCTATCTTCCTCCATTTGGGGGCCCACTTTGAGCACATGATGTTTGAGAGGTTTTCAGGAACTTGGGAACATCGCTCCACGCAGTATTGAGGAATAAAGGGACAGGAGTTTAGCAGCAGAGGTTAGTTCCCATATGAGGATATACATTTGGAAGCCATCAGCACATGGACATTGAAGCCACCAGAGTGGGTGAAATCATACAGGCTAGGGATGTAGTGGGAGAGTAATGAGAATGTTGAGACTAGCATCCCAGCCTCAACATATCTGGACATCTTATTCCAGTCTAACCAGTGTCTGTTAGCAGAGCCACTGGTTTACGAGTATAGACTTGGTGTTTACCAATAGTGATGGTAAGTTTAATATTCTTACTTTTACATATACATACATACATACCATATTTATTTTTATTTAACAGCTTTTTTGAGATATAATTTACATAACATACAGTTCATCTAATTAATATACACAATTCAATTACCTTTTTATTGTGATAACATGCACATACCAAAAAATTTACCACTTTAACCATTTTTAAGTGTACAGTTCAGTGGCTATAAGTAGATTCACATTGTTGTGCAACCATCACCATCATCCATCTCCAGACTATTTTATCTTCCCGTACTGAAACTCTGTACCCATTAAACACTAACTCTCCATTCTTGCCTCACCCTAGGCCCTGGTAACCACCATTCTACTTTCTGTCTCTATGAATTTGACTCCTCGGTATCTCATGTAAGTGGAATTACAGTATTTGCTCTTTTGTACAGTTTATTTTTAGTACTTTTACAAAGCTGTATAACCACACCACAATTTTAGAACATTTCATCATACCAATTACCTATTAGCAGGCACTTCCTGTTTACTCTTAAAGGTCCCATCCATCAGACCTAGGCAACCAGTAATGCACTGTCTCTACAGATTTGCCTATAGATGATATATAAATGGAATTGTACAATATGTGACATTTTGTGTCTAGCTTCTTTTACTTAGCATAATGGTTTCATGGCTCCTCCATGTTATAGCAGCAGTACTTTATTTTTATCACTGACATTCTATTGCTTGGATATACTATATTTTATTTATATGTTCATTATTTGGTGGACATTTGGATTGTTTCCATGTTTGTGCTATTGTGAATTATGCTACTATGAACATTCATGAACAAATTTTTACATGAATATATGTTTTAATTTTGCCTGGGTATTTAACCTTGTATTTTGCAAACAGTGTATTCTACCTCCAGAATAATGATTTGGTGTTTTGTGACCTTAAGTCACATTAAATTTTCCATTTGTTATCTGAACATGTAATGGTGTTGCTATTTTATTATAGTTTTATATCCATGTATTCAGTAAAATATTTCTGTGTGTATGTGTGTATATATATACACACACACAGACTTTGATCACATCAAGTACCTATTAGCAATCACTATATATATGTGTAAATAAAATTGTAATCTTAGTGAAATACCTTCTGTAGTTAGTAATTTCCCACACCTCTGCTCAAAATATAAATATAGCTCAATGTGATCTAGAGTTTTCAACTGGTAGCTTGATTGCAGTGAACAGTACGATTTGTCTGCATTTCCAGGATGATTGTCATATTTTTATCTGCCTCAGGCAGGTTTTTAGTCAATTTCTCACGCTCAAAGCCAGTTTGTCTTTGTGAGGAAGCAAAGAGAAGAGTAAGATGAGTAATGACTCTGGATCTATGATTATGAAACCGTATCCTTGTGAGTACACAGGTTCTTAGTGACTGAGCTTGAGTCAGTAAACCACAGGCATTTTTCCTGTCATTCTCATGTGGAATTTTCATTGAAATTTCTTTAAAAAATTTTGCCCCTAATTTTTGGATTTGATGATGATTACTTATTCACCTTCACAAAGTAGAAACCCTATTCTATCCATGTTTTTAGATTTTGTCACCAAAATGTCAAAATAGTTTGAAGCTTAAGGGATATTGATTCAGTTATAATTTAGCATAGTATATAACCAGAACCTTGGTCAAAGTAAAGAGTATTTTGAATGCTATGTGTGTGGTTTGTTGTTCTGAAGTAAAGTGGTATCTGGTGGTTAGAACATAAGAGTTACTGTCAGCATTTGTGGGTTTTCTTCCCAGATCCAAGCTTTTTTAAAAGGAAAGTCCAAATCCATGCCTGTTATATGTTTAGTGCAATGCTTTACATACGGTAGATGTATTGTAATTACTAGTGAAGATGTTATACAACTGACAGAATAATATGCAGTAAATCACTCAAAATATATGTGAGTGATAGTTGTCACCAGTACTTAGTGATTCTGTTCTTTAATAAATCTTTCTTTGAGAAAGGCATGATTACTATTTCCAAGTAGTAGTGTGGTATTTTAAGCAACTTACAGTAAACATTTTTAATTCAAAGTGATTAGATATTACTCTCTATCCAAGGGACTTTTGAGGACTCTATCTCATGGACACCATCCATATCACAGTAGTACATGCCAGAATCTCAGAGTAAGGAATATGTTTAAGATTGTGTGATGATTCTAATGTGTGGACACATTAGGCACTGATACTCTAGTATTTAAGTTTTATTTACCTCTATCCTCTTGATGGCATCCTAAACCATGGTTCTTTAAAACAAGCCCTTTTGTAATATGACTGGTCCTTGAGCTGGATAGAGGTGTTCTGCCCCTAAAATAAGGTAATAAAGGCATTTTCCTAGCTTATTAAAAACAGATGAATGATATTTTTATATAGAATTTTTATTTTATAAATTATTTTAACATTGTGTTGCCTTGCTATTCCTTAGCCTATAATAAAACATAAAATATTTGCCTTTACACAGACTTTTATATTTGATTATTTTGTATTTAATATAAACTTTTGTAATTGTTTTTTGTCCTGCGATGTCACATTAGGGCATTGCTTTTCAAGCATAGTGTTTTATGAACATATTTTGTCCACAGTTAACAAGGTCAGTTGCTAGTGGAAATTATGGAGTTGCTGGCTTATTAATCCTCTCTATCCTGTTATTTCAATTTATTGGACTGTTAGTGATACCTCAGATATTGCTATTAGTCCCTAGACGTAGACAGTATTTCTTTGAATAACGTTTTCCTGTTCATGGAATTCTAGATGTATCATTTTAGACAAAAGGAACTTAATACTTTCTTGTAAACTCTGTCACTTCAGATGTTACTGTTTATTGTATTTCTTTATCAATAAATACCAACCCTGTCACTTCAGATGTTAGTGTTTATTGTATTTCTTTACCAATAAAGAACATTCATTTAAACACAATAGGTCCATTTTCTTATTTTTATCATTTTTTTTCTTAGCATTAGACTTTATTTTAAATACAAGAATATAAAGGGATGTTTTATCCAAGAGCAAATGGCATTGGAAAAAGACCACTTTAAATTATTTAAAGCAAGTGTCAAAATTTTACATGTGTTGCTGGAGAGGATATTGGGAATTTATCTTAAACGAAAATTTATGAAAATAAACTTTTTAGTTTTTTAAACAAAATTTACTTTATAATTGTAACTATGTACTAGTTATTAAAATGAATTTGTTAAGCTTATTATTAAACAACTTTTTGGAGTATTTTTTTCCTGAGCAAAATTGTGTGACTACAAATCGATATCCTTCACTTCATATTTTACTTTGTCTGGAGATTTATTTTATTACAATGTTTTTTAGGAATATTATTAGAAGACTTTGTTAGTTTTTAAGATTCCTTTTTATTTCTATTATAATTATTTCATTTATACATATTTATATTTTTATTCATGACCTTTTTATTGATTAGAAACATAAGCCCTCTGGTGTAGCTTACTGTCACATTGTTCTAATTGACCAGTATGGCTTTTAAATAAGAGTGCAGAACATAAAGTATGAGGTGGAATTTTGAGGAAAATGATTTATAAATAAAATTTTAAAATAGGATGAATTTATGAATATACATTAATATTTAGGTTTTGATATTTATGCTTCCTTCTGGTGTGCTATATAATTAGAACTTATATACCCTAAATGAGTAGTATTGATGTGATTCATATACTTGAGATAAGTACACAGAATGTTGAATCACTGTATGAAAGAATGAAAGAATGAAGAGCTGTATATGTACAGATATGGAAGGCTCTCCAAGCTGTGTTAGGAAATAAGCTACAAAAGTACTATGTTTGTTTTGGTTCTTTGTAATTTTCAATCCCTTTCACATGTGTTGATAGTGTATTGTGGAGAAAGTAATAGGTTTATGTGTGAGGAGAAATACTTTAGGGATACATATTAAATTTCCATAGGTAAGCTCTTTTTTCGTCTTTTAGGCAGCTGTGGATTTGGAAATGGAGAGTTAGTCTGAGAATCAGACTTCAATCCTCCACTGATCTGATATCTCCATCTTTACTTTAACTAGAATACATTGAGCCTTGATCATGAGCATCAGGATTAAATAACATTTACATAATACTTCACCTTCCTCTCTCAGAAATGGATGACCAAAGTATTGCACTCAGAAAGGTGTGCAAAGGTGTGGAGATGACATACCAACTTATCAGTGTGTTATCTTGGAAAAACTTACTCTTCATTTGGCTGTTAAATGCAGGAAATAATAGTACAGATTAATTTCTCCCCCTTCCACAAACACATACATATATGCATGCAAAGAAGTATATGCAGAGGCAATGGCTGTTGCTTAGTCTGGAAACTTTTTTCAATCTGGAGGCTCTGTCTTCTCTTGCTGTAGTGGTGTTTACCTCTAGCTCTCTCTTCAATTCAATTTTTCACTCATGCAGGGAGCACTGGTCAGAGCACAAGGATGGAGAACTGCTTTTTTTCACCCACAGGTTTGTTTCTTGATTTATTTATAGTATTTTTGAGTGTATCTCTTTGGATAGTTTTCTTTGGATAGTTTTCTTAGTGGTTGCTATAGGTATTACAGTATTCATATGTGACATCACAGTTTATTGTTATCAACATTTTACTACTTTGAGTGAATGACAGGTAGTAAACTCTCCATTTAGACCCTCTGCCTTTCCCCACTTTTAAGTATCACTATCTTGAATATCAGATGGTATTCTAATTATTGCTTCAATCAATATATATGGTTTATAAAACTCATGAGGATAGTTATATGTTCCCATATTTCTGCTTCCTTCCTGATACTCTAAGATTTTAACATATCTTTTAACATATCTTTTCTCTTTGAAGAAATCCCTTTAGCCATTCTTTATGCATAGGTCTGCTAATGACAATTTTTATAATTCATTCTCTCTCTCTCTCTCTCTCTCTCTCTCCTCTCTCTCTCTCTCTCTTTC
>NW_012102321.1:4748048-4748757 GCF_000951045.1 Mandrillus leucophaeus
TCTTTTTCTTTTTTAAAATTTCTTTTTGTTTTTATTGTACTTTAAGTTCTGGGATATATGTGCTGAACGTGCAGGTTTGTTACATAGGTATACATGTGCCATGGTGGTTTGCTGCACCCATCAACCCGTCATCTAGGTTTTAAGCCCCATATGCATTAGATATTTGTCCTAATGCTCTCCTTCCCCTTTCCCCTCATCTCCTGACAGGCCCTGGTGTGTGATGATCCCCTCCCTGTGTCCATGTGTTCTCATTATTCAACTCCCACTTATGAGTGAGAACTTGCAGTGTTTGGTTTTCTGTTCCTGTGTTAGTTTGCTGGGGATGATGGTTTCCAGCTTCATCCATGTCCCTCCAAAGGACATGAACTTATTCTTCTTTATGGCTGCATAGTATTCCATTGTATATGTGCCACATTTTCTTTATCCAGTCTATCATTGATGGGCATTTGGGTTGGTTCCAAGTCTTTGCTATTGTAAGTGGTGCTGCAATAAACATATATGTGCATGTGTCTTTATAGTAGAATGATTTATAATCCTTTGGGTATATGCCCAGTAATGGGATTCCTGGGTCAAATGGTATTTCTGGTTCTAGATCCTTGAGGAATCGCCACACCGTCATCCACAATGGCTGAACTAATTTACACTCCCACCAACAATGTAAAAGCGTTCTTATTTCTCCGCACCCTCACCAGCATGTGTTGTTTCCAGA
>NW_012102321.1:4748807-4750601 GCF_000951045.1 Mandrillus leucophaeus
CCCACCCCCCCACTCCTGGGCTCAAGCAGTCCTCCACCCTCGGCTTCTTAAAGTGCTGTGATGGGATTATAGGTGTAAGCCACCGTGCCTGGCCCACTTATGTTCTTGAATCTGTAGGTTTACGTCTTTTGCCCAATTTGGGAGGTTTTCACCATTATTTCTTTGAATACTCTTTTAGTTCTACTTTCTTCTCTCCTAGATCTCTGGTGATACAGGTGTTGGATCTTATTTATTTATGTTTGAGACAGGACCTCACTCTGCCACCCAGGCTGGAGTGCAGTGGTGCCATCAAAGCTCACTGCAGCCTTAGGACCTTCCAGGCTCAAGTGATCCTCACACCTCACCCTCCCAAGTAGCTCTATAACTTCTATTTCTTTTATAAGGTTTTCTTTTTTCTTAATTTGTTTCCAGATAATTTCTAATTGATTGTGAAGCATTTTATGACATCCAATTTAAACTTGTCAGATAATTTTAATATCTGGCTTTTCTCAGTTGATTGTCTTTTTTCATTCAAGTTGAGATTTTCCTGGTTCTTGTTGTGTTGATTTTTTAAAAATTTATTGAATCTTGAACATTTTGGTTATGATGCTAGGGAACTCTGGGTTTTATTTAAATCTTTTATTTTAGCAGGGAATTGCCCTACTCAAGTTTAGCCTGCAGCTCCAAGCTTACATTAGTGAGCTGTGGTTCCAATGACAATTTAATTTTCAGAGATTTTGCAGTACTATTTTTGTCTGCTTAGTTTATCTGGAGTTCCTACTGGTCCCTGCTGGTGCTGCCCAAAGCAGGGAATGAGCTTCCCCAGGATAGGCCATCTGGTGCCTCTAGGAGGCAGAAGGGAATCTCTGGCCCACTGGGGAAAATGAGGCTTCTCGGGCTGGGCCGTTTTGGCAGGATCTCCCAGCCTGTGAAAATGAGGAACACTTCCCAGCCCGAGCCCTGGTTATGGTGCATCCCCCTTTCTGGTCCCTACCTGGCTACCCGAGTCTCTCACTGGGGAAGGAGAGTCCCAGATCTGGAGGGGAAGAAGAATGTTTTCCCTGGCTGCTTATTGTCTGTTGGCCTCCCCATCATTACCCCTTGTTAGTGATGCTGGGCTTGCTTGTTGTTGTCCAAAAAAAAAAAAATATATGACAACACCAAAATGCATAGCCCTAGGTAGGCTATTTTCTGTTCCTGGGTTTGAGGTCAGGCCTGGGTTGCTGTCTTTTAATGCATTGGGAGGCAGGGTCCTCAGGTGTCCTGCCACAATTTTGGTCCTCCTTGTCCTAGGGCCCCTAGCAAATCAGTCATTTTTCTTTTTACAGAGTTCTTTCTATGACTGTCTTTTGTATTATTTCAAAATTTTGTTGTATTTAGTGAGGAACAGTCAGGAGAAACGGGTCTGCACCATCTTGTCTGGCCCAAGACTTTTTCTTAATCTTTCGTTATTCATATCATTTTCGTTTAGAGTGCCTAGCTTGTCATCATCCATGTCAAATGTCTGCAGTTGTTAAATGGTATAACTCTTCTATTCCTCACTTATTAGTGCTTTTTACATGGAATCTGAGCACTTTCCAGCATCAGTCATCGGCTCCGTGAAATTTTATCTTTTTGCAAGATTAGCAGTTTGACCCTTCAGTCAGTTTGCACTTATGCAATATTCAACAATGATAAAAAAAAAAAAGGCACAAGGATGGATAGTATTCAAGTGGGGATTAAGTTGTATAAGGGGTCAGTTCACTAAGGAATATTTTTGTACTTGGTAAACTTTTGTTTCCCCTCCCTCCCTCCCTCCCTCCCTCCCTTCCTCCC
>NW_012102321.1:4751509-4766479 GCF_000951045.1 Mandrillus leucophaeus
GTCATCCACAATGGCTGAACTAATTTACACTCCCACCAACAATGTAAAAGCGTTCTTATTTCTCCGCACCCTCACCAGCATGTGTTGTTTCCAGACTTTTGAATGATCACCATGCTAACTGCCATGAGATGGTATTTCACTGTGGTTGTGATTTGCATTTCTCTAATGACCAGTGGTGATGAGCTTTTTTTCGTATGTTTGTCAGCTGCATTAATGTCTTCTTTTGAGAAGTGTCTGTTCATATCCTTTGCCCACTTTTTGATGAGGTTGTTTTTTTCTCGTAAATTTGTTTAAGTTCCTTGTAGATTCTGGATATTAGTTCTTTGTCAGATGGATAGATTGCAAAAAAAATTGTCTCCTGTTCTGTAGGTTACCTGTTTACTCTGATGATAGTTTCTTGTGCTAAGCAGAAGCTCTTTAGTTTAATTAGATCCCATTTGTCAATTGGCTTTTGTTGTAGTTGCTTTTTGTGTTTTAGTCATGAAGTCTTTGCCCATGCCTCTATCCTGAATGGTATTGCCTAGGTTTTCTTCTAGGGTTTTTATGGTTTTAGGTTTTACATTTAATTATTTAATCCATCTGGAGTTAATTTTTGTGTGAGGTGTAAGGAAGGGGTCCAATTTCTGTTTTCTACATATGGCTAGCCAGTTTTCCCAGCACCACTTATTAAATGTGGAATCCTTTCCCCATTGCTTTTTTTGGTCAGGTTTGTCAAAGATCAGATGGTTGTAGATGTGTGGTGTCATTTCTGAGGCCTCTGTTCTGTTCCATTGGACTGTATATCTGTTTTGGTACCAGTACCATGGTGTTTGGTTACTGTAGCCTTGTAGTATAGTGTTGGGTAGCGTGATGTCTCCAGCATTGTTCTTTTTGCTTAAGATTGTCTTGGCTATACAGGCTTTTGTTTGGTTCCATATGAAATTTAAAGTTGTTTTTTCTAGTTCTGTGAAGAAAGTCAATGGTAGCTTGATAGGAATAGCATTGAATTTATAAATTACTTTGGGCATTATGGTCATTTTCACGATATTGATTGTTCCTATCCATGAGCACGGAATTTTTTTTTTCATTTGTTTTTGTCCTCCCTTATTTCCTTGAGCAGTGGTTCGTAGTTCTCCTTGAAGAGGTCCTTCACATCCCTTGTAAGTTGTATTCCTAGGTATTTTATTTTCTTTGTAGCAGTTGTGAATGGGAGTTCATTCATGATTTGGCTCTCTGCTTGTCTGTTATTAGTGTATAGGAATACTTGTGATTTTTGCACATTGATTTTGTATCCTGAGAATTTGCTGAAGTTGTTTATCAGCTTAAGGAGTTTTGGAGCTGAGACGATGGAGTTTTCTAAATATACAATCATGTCACCTGCAAACAGACAATTTGACTTCTTCTCTTCCTTTTTGAATACACTTTATTTCTTTCTCTTGCCTGATTGCTGTGGTCAGAACTTCCAATACTATGTTGAATAGGAGTGGTGAGAAAGGGCATCCTTGTCTTGTGCTGGTTTTCAAAGGAAATGCTTCCACTTTTTGCCCATTCAGTATAATATTAGCTATGAGTTTGTCATAAATAGCTCTTATTATTTTGAGATATGTTCCATCAATACTTAGTTTATTGAGAGTTTTTAGCATGAAGGGGTTTTGAATTTTGTCGAAGGCCTTTTCTGCATCTATTGAGATAATCATGTGGTTTTTGTCATTGGTTCTGTTTATGTGATGAATTATGTTTATTGATTTGTGTATGTTAAACCAGCCTCTCATCCCAGGGATGAAGCTGCCTTGATCGTGGTGCATAAGCTTTTTGATGTGCTGCTGAATCAGTTTGCCAGTATTTACTGAGGATTATCACATCCCTGTTCATCAGGGATATTGGCCTGAAATTTTCTTTTTCTGTTGTGTCTTGGCCAGGTTTTGGAATCAGAATGATGCTGATCTCATAAAATGCATTAGGAGGAAGTCCCTTTTTTTGTATTGTTTGGAATAGTTTCAGAAGGAATGGTACCAGCTCCCCTTTGTACCTCTGGTAGAATTCAGCTGTGGATCCATCTGGTCCTGGGCTTTTTTTGGTTGGTAAGCTATTAATTACTGCCTCAGTTTCAGAACTTGTTATTGGTCTATTCAGAGATTTGACTTCTTCTGGTTGAGTCTTGGGAGGCTGTATGTGTCCAGGAATTTATCCATTTCTTCTAGATTTTCTAGTTTATTTGCATAGAGGTGTTTATAGTATTCGGTTTAGTCTTGGGAGGGTGTATGGTCCAGGAATTTATCCATTTCTTCTAGATTTTCTAGTTTATTTGCATAGAGGTGTTCATAGTATTCTCTGATGGTCACTTATATTTATGTGGGATCAGTGGTGATATCCCCTTTATCATTTTTTTACTGTGTCTATTTGATTCTTCTCTCTTTTCTTATTCGTCTGTCTAGTGGTCTATTTTGTTAGTCTTTTCGAAAAACCAGCTCCTGGATTCATTGATTTTTTTTGGAGAGTTTTTCGTGTCTCTATCTCCTTCAGTTCTGCACTGATCTTAGTTATTTATTGCCTTCTGCTAGCTTTTGAATTTCTTTCCTCTTGCTTTTCTAGTTCTTTTAATTGTGATATTAGGGTATTGATTTTAGATCTTTCCCACTTTCTGATATGGGCATTTAGTATATAAATTTCCCTCTAAACACTGCCTTAGCCGTATCCCAGAGATTCTGGTATGTCGTCTCTTCATTCTCATTGGTTTCAAAGAACTGCATTATTTCTGCCTTAATTTCGTTATTTACCCAGGAGCAGGTTGTTCAGTTTCCATGTTGTTGTGTGGTTTTGAGTGAATTTCTTAATCCTGAGTTCTAATTTGATTGCACTGTGGTCTTAGAGGCTGCTTGTTATGATTTTTTTTTTCTTTTGCCTTTACTGAGGAGCGTTTTACTTCCAATTATGTGGTCAATTTTAGAATAAGTGCTTTGTGGTGCTTAGAAGAATGTATATTCTGTTGAGTTGGGGTGGAGAGTTCTGTAGATATCTATTAGTTCCACTTGGTCCAGAGCTGAGTTCAAGTCCTGAATATCCTTGTTAATTTTCTGTCTTGTTGGTATACTTAATATTGACAGTGGGGTGTTAAAATCTGCCACTATTACTGTGTGGGAGTCTAAGTCTCTTTGTAGATTTCTAAGAACTTGCTTTATGAATCTGGGTGCTCCGGTATTGAGTGCTTATATATTTAGAATAGTCAGTTCTTCTTGTTGCATTGATCACTTTACCATTATGTAATGCCCTTCTTTGTCTTTTTTGATCTTTGTTGGTTTAAAGTCTGTTTTATCAGGGACTAGGATTGTAACCCTGCTTTTTTTGCTTTCCATTTGTTTGATAAATATTCCTGCCTCCCTTTATTTTGAGCCTATGTGTGTCTTTGCATGTGAGATGGGTCTCTTGAATATAGCACATCAATGGGTCTTGACCCTTTATCTAGTTTACCAGTTTGTGTCTTTTAATTGAGACATTTAGCCCATTACATTTAAGGTTAGTATCGTCAGTGTGTGAATTTGATCCTGTCATCATGATGCTAGCTGTTTATTTTGCACATTAGTTGATGCAGTTTCTTTATAGTGCTGTTGTTCTTTATATTTTGATATGTTTTTTCAGTGATTGGTACCAGTTTTTCCTTTCCATATTTAGTGCTTTCTTCAGGCGCTCTTATAAGGCCTCATGGTGACAAAATTTCTCAGCATTTGCTTGTCTGTAAAGGATTTTATTTCTCCTTCACTTATGAAACTTAGTTTGACTGAATATGAAATTCTGGGTTGAAAATTCTTTTCTTTAAGAATGTTGAATATTGGCCCCCACTGTCTTCTGGCTTGCAGGGTTTCTGCCGAGAGATCTGCTGTTAGTCTGATGGGCTTCCCTTTGTAGGTAACCTGACCTTTCTCTCTGGCTGCCCTCAACATTTTTTCCTTCATTTCAACTTTAGAGAATCTGATTATGTGTCTTGAGGTTGCTCTTCTCGAGGAGTATCTTAGTGGTGTTCTCTGTATTTCCTGAATTTGAATGTTGGCCTGTCTTCCTAGGTTGGGGAAGTTCTCCTGGATAATATCCTAAAGTGTGTTTTCGAACTTGGTTCCAGTCTGTCTGTCACTTTCAGGGACCCCAATCAATCATAGGTTTGGCCTTTTCACGTAGTCCCATATTTCTTGGAGGCTTTGTTCATTCCTTTTCATTTTTTTTTCTCTAATCTTGTCGTCACGTCTTTTTTCATTAAGTTGGTCTTCAATCTCTGATATCCTTTCTTCTGGTTGATCGATTCAGCTATAGATAACTTGTGTATGCTTCATGAAGTTCTCATGCTGTGTTTTTCAGCTCCATCAGGTCATTTATGTTCTTCTCTAAACTGGTTATTCTAGTTAGCAGTTCCTGTAACCTTTTGTCAAGGTTCTTAACTTCCTTGCATTGGATTAGAACAAGCTCCTTTAGCTCAGAGGAATATGTTATTACCCACCTTCTGAAGCCTACTCCTGTCAGTTCATCAAATTCATTCTCTGTCCAGTTTTGTGCCCTTGCTGGAGAGGAGTTGTGATCATTTGGAGAAGAGGCATTTTGGTTTTTGGAATTTTTAGCATTTTTGCCCTGGTTTTTCCTCATTTTCGTGGATTTATCTACCTTTGATCTTTGAGGCCAATGACCTTTGGATGGGTTTTCTGTGTAGGGTCCTTTTTGTTGATTTTGATGTTATTGCTTCCTGTTTGTTAGTGTTTCTTCTAATGGTCAGGCCTCTCTTCTGCAGGTCTGCTGCAGTTTGCTGGAGGTCCACTCCAGACCCTGTTTGTCTGGCTGTCACCAGTGGAAGCTGCAGAACAGCAAAAATTGCCACCTGTTCCTTCCTCTGGAAGCTTTGTCCCAGAGGGGCACTGGCCTGATGCCGGGACTCTCCTGTATGAGGGGTCTGTCAACCCCTGTTGTGAGGTCTCTCCCAGTCAGAAGGCTCAGGGGTCAGGGACCCAGTTGAAGAGGCAGTCTGTCCCTTAGGAGAGCTCGAGTATTGTGCTGGAAGAGCCCTCCTTGTCAGGATCCGTTTGCTCTCTTCAGAGCCAGTAGGCCTGAATGTTTAAGTCTGCTGAAGCTCTGCCTACAGCCGCCGCCCCTTCCCCCAGGTGCTCTGTCCCAGGGAGATGGGAGTTTTATCAATAAGCCTCTTACTGGGGCTGCTGCCTTTCTTTCAGAGATGCCCTGCCCAGTGAAGAGGAATCTAGAGAGGCAGTCAGGCCACAGCCACTTTGCTGTGCTGTGTTGAGTTCTGCCCAGTCCAAACTTCCAGGCCTCCTTAGCGCTGTCAGGGGAAAACCGCCTACTCAAGCCTCAGCAATGGCAGGCCCCCCAACCCCACCGAGCTTGATCATCCCAGGTGGACTTCAGACTGCTGTCCTGGCAGCAAGAATTTCAAGCCAGTGGTTCTTAGCTTGCTGAGCTCCTTGGGAGTGGGACCCGCTGATCGAGACCACTTGGCTCCCTGGCTTTAGACCCCTTTCCAGGGGAGTGAACAGTGCTCTCTCGCTGGGGTTCCAGGCACCACGCAGTTGGAAATGCAGAAATCACCCGCCTTCTGCGTTGATCTCCCTGGGAGCTGCAGACCAGAGCTGTTTCTATTAGGCCATCTTGCCATATCCAGAAAACCTTATTTCTTTATAAAAGTTTACAACTATGGGGACTGCAGTGAATGCTTATAAGCAAACACCTTACTATATACATGTCTTTACACTGTATTTATTTAGTCACGTTATTTTGAAATTGAAAGACCATAAAGTCTTCTAATGAAATAAGTACTAGTCTTCTAGTACTTATTTTACAGATGAGTAAAATAAAGTCACAGGGGTACTTTGAGGCTTACAGGAGGATGTAAACCTCTTAGTACAGTCAAGGGGTAGAATTTAGTAAGTGTCATGTTTGCTGCTACTGTTAATAACTTTTGTTACTATTTAATAAAATTCTAAGATCAGAGAAAGCAAGAGTTAAGTGAGGTCTGATAGTTTTTGTATGAAACTAAGAATCAGGAATTTAGGGTTCTTTTTCTGTTTTGTTCCTGACTCACTTGGACTCTGGGAAACTGGTTAACCTTTTTGTGTCTATCTAGCCATCTAAAGCTAGGAGAATCTTGCCATCTGCCTACTTCATGGGAGATGGTAAAGAAAATGTTGGAAAATGCTTTACGTCTGTGGGAGAAAGGTACAATGTAAGCTTATAACTTTATTTGTCTCTCCATTGACAATAATTCGCTCATACAATTTTAAAAAATCTGCTTAACTAGCAATCAAGAATTACTATATATGTGCAGTGTGGGAGTGTTGATGCTTCCGTTAGAACACTCCCTTTTGTGATTTCCTCATCACTTAAGAAATGTAGATACTTGCTGCCACAGTATACGAAAACTATATGTAAAAATAAGTATGTATAAATTATAGTTAATGACTGAACATAATTCCTCATTTATCTATATAGTTTTAATTGAAATGAGCTTTGGTACTTTTTAAAGGAAAGAAAAAGGATGAAAGTGGGAACAGGAAATGGTTGATTAATTAATTGATAAAACATGGGCTAGAACCTTGAAAGATCATGTAGCCTGTCCTTCTGCCACAGTAGAATTGTATGTTAATTCAGTAGAATTGTATGTTAATAATTATTGATCAAGTGGCTACCGTGTGCATGGCACATTAAAAAAGTAAAACAGTCTTTTTCTTCAGATGATTATCAGTCTAGTAGGGAAAGTAAAAAATAACTATTTTCTTTATTCTTTCATCCTCAATAATGAATTGACCTTGTAAAGGTGGTTGCAAATATAGTCAGTGCTTGAAATAGAATGTTATATAACATTTTAACTATTTTAAATTAGCTACAGTTAACTAAATGTTTTTATATGAGGCTCTAAGTGTCAGATGGTCAGATCAGAAAAGACATACACATAAAGGTTTCAGATTTGCCAAATTCATTTCTGGTTGGGGTTCAAAAACATTGAAAAATTATGTTATTTAAGAGAATAAAGTGCTTGAAAAATTTTATCAACAGAAAATTTATCTGGGGGTGGAGGAACTTTTTGTTCTAATGTCTTTATAATCCACTTTGAGATTATGATTGAGCCTGAGTGAGTTTTATTTTAAAATTAATTCTGAGTTTAATTCAATATTAAAATAAAATTATGTGGAAAAATATATTCTAAACCTATTAATTTTGCATTTTACATTGAAATAATAAAAATCCAGGGGTAAATTATGACTATTCCGATAGAATACTCACTCTGAAATCTCACTATTCACTTATACTAGGAAGAAAATGTTGGAATAGGAAGAGATGTAATCTATCCCAGCAATATGGCAGTATGAACATTAATATTTAAGTAAAATGTGAACAGTCCCTATTTTCATGTTTATAGTTGTATGGAGATTAGAAAATAAAAAATTTATTTTGTTTTTCAGAGGAGAGTACTTTCAGGCTGATGGTGTGATGCTTTGGAATTGGCAGTCTAGTTCTTTATCTTTTTGTTTCAGTTGCGGATCTCTAAAACGCTACTAAAGAAAGAGAAATGAAATAGAAATGAAATCATTAAGATCAGAATGCAGCTTTTGGCCTGTAAAGCTCAAGGAGGAATCTTTAGATATGAATTAAAGGGAAAAAGTTTACAACGATAGAAAAGGGTCTGATGCAAGAAAATCCTGAAATCAAAATCTACCATCTGATCGGATAATCCAGAAATCAGGTGGCCATCTTTAACACCTTGCTTTCCCTGTCACTAAATCCAGTTCGTCAGCAATTCTTGTCCTTTTTGCCACCTAAATATTTCTCTATTACAACCTTCATTTCTCTCTCCCCCAACTCAATCTACCAGTAACTGGTAATCCTTGCCTGGATTACTGTAATAGCCTCTGTATTCATTTTCTAAGACTACTGTAAGGAATTACCACAAAGAGGTAGCTTAAAGCAATAGAAATTTCTTCTCTCAGTTCAGGAGGCTAGAAGCTTAAAATCTAGGTGTCAGCAAGGTTGGTTCTTTTTGAACACTCTGAGGGAAAATCTGTTCCATGCCCCACTCCTTGCTTCTGGTGGTTACTGATAATCTTTGGCGTTTCTTGACGTTCAGCTTCATCACCTCAGTTTCTGTCTCCAGTGTCCCATGGCTGCCTTCTTTGTGTGTCTCTTCTGTGACTTCAAATTTTTCTTTTATTATAATGATTTGGATCATTAGATTTCAGACTCATCCTACTCCAATATGACTTTACCTTAACTAGATTGTATCTGCAATGACCCATATTTCCATAGGGTCACAATCACAGATACCAAGGGCCGTAACTTTAACATATTTTTGGAGGGCATACAATTCAACCTATGATAGCTTCTAAGCAAAAGTGTGCCTACATTTGAGATTTTTTTGAGTCAATTGTCTGTGTAGTTTCATTCGTGTCAGTGTGAAGAAACCACCAAACAGGCTTTGTATGAGCAACAAGGCTGTTTATTTCACCTGCGTGCAGGCTGGCTGAGTCTGAAAAGAGAGTCAGTGAAGGGAGATAGGGGTGGGGCCGTTTTATAAGATTTGGGTGGGTAAAGGAAAATTACAGTCAAAGGGGTTGTTCTCTGGCGGGCAGGGGTGGGGTCACAAGGTGCTCAGTGGGGGAGCTTTTTGAGCCAGGATGAGCCAGGGGAAGGAATTTCACAAGGTAATGTCATCAGTTAAGGCAGGACCGGCCATTTTCACTTCTTCTGTGATTCTTCTCTTGCTTTGGGCCATCTGGGCGTATACGTGCATGTCACACAGGATATGATGGCTTAGCTTGGGCTCAGAGGCCTGACATGTAGCCAGAATGATCTTTCAAAGAGACAAATCTGATCCTGTAACTCTTCTGTTCAAAACTATCCATTGGTTGTCCATTCTTCTTGAAATTAGGCTTAAAATTTATAACATACTCTGGCCTCTGCTTCTCCAGCTTTACTTGGAGCCATTCGTCTCCCTCATATTTCTGCTCCAATGACTGGCCTACTTTCAGTTCCCAGATGTGCCATGTTCCTTTTCACCTCAAGTCAAATACTGTTGTCTCTGTCTGAGATCTTTTGCTGCTCCTTCTTATTTTATTCTTCTAGGCAATGTCTATTTATCCTTCAGAGCTCAATTGAAATGTCACTTTCTTAGAGAAATGTTCCCTGATCCCCAAAACTAGATTGTCTCCCCAAATTATATATTCACAATATTTTGTACATTTCCATGTATCATAACTGTAATTACACGCCGAGGGTCTTTAAAAGTTAATGTCTGGATTAGATCAACTTTTGGCATTGCAGTCTGAGGATACCTACTAATCTGTTTCTCAGTGAAATCATTGAAACTTATAAAGAAAACAGTTATTTTAAAGCCTTTGGAAATGGTCATAAAGGCATACAATAAATGAAGAAAAACTACAAAAATTCAAGAAAACTTACACAAATATGCTAAGAAAAAGCAAGAGTCTGTAATACTTGAAACTGCTCCTGGCCTCCCACTACTGAGCTCACTGAGACTGTTGCAACCAAATCTTGGCAACCAAGCCAAGAACACAAGCTTCCCTCTTTCCTCAGCTCCTTGTTGGAATGCTTTCTTCACAGGAGTACAGAAGGAGAGGAGAAAAAGAAAGAAACAGAAAAACATTCAAAGAAACAGTAGCAGAAAACTCCCCCAATTTATTGAAAAACAATAAGCTGCACAGCCAGATAGCTCAGTGAACTCCAAGTAGGATAAACACAAAGAAATTCATAGGCACATAATAGTAAAAATACTGCCAGTGAAGTACAAGGAGAAAATCTTGAAATCAGCTACAGAAGAACCACTCATTATTTACAAGGAAGCTCCAGTGAAAATAACGTCTTCTCTGTGGGGGGAAGAAAAAGGAGGCCAGAAGACAATACGATAACATATTCAAAGTACTCCAGAAAAAAACCCAAAAGAACAAAAAAACTGTCAACCAAACATCTTATCTGTAACAAAACTATCTTTGTTGAGATATAAGCAAAATCAGAATGATATAAAGATACCTCCAGAGAAACAAAAACTGAGATAAATTGTCACCAGCAGACATGCTGTAGAGGAAATACTAAAGGAAGTTCTTCAGGCTGAAAGCAAGTAACTCCAGACAGTAATTCAAATCCAAATGAAAAAAACCAAAGAGCTCCAATAAAGCTAAGTATGTCATTTTAAAAGATAGTATAAATGCTTATTTTCTCCTTTCTTTTCTATTGAAAAAGCAATTGCATAAAATAATATGTATATTATTATTATTGGATTCATAACATATAGAAACGTAATATATTTGTAGTATATTTGCCAATTACAGCACAAAAGACGTGGGTGGGAATAAAGCTGTATTGGACTAAAGCAATGATTATAAAGTAATTATAGCAATTTATTAATATTACTGGGCTTATAATATTAATACATGTAATATGTATAACAATAAAGTGGAAAAAGAGAATAGAGCTGTATGGGAGTAACATTTCTATATCTCATTGGAATTAAATTAGTACAAAACTGAAGATGATTCTGGTGAGATATGTATGGTAAGCCCTAGAGAAATGAGGAAGCAATAACTTTTCTAAAAAGTGAAAAATAACTTAATTTAAATTTATTAGAAAATATTCACTTAATGCAAAAGAAAGCAGTAAAAGAAAAATAGAACAACAACAACAACAAAACAAGAGATAAATAGAAAAAAGGTAAAATAGTAGATATAAATTCAGTTATGTCAATAATATGAAATGTGAATGGGTTACACAATCCAATCAAAAGAAAGCCCTTGTGAGACTGGATTAAAAATAGGAATCAACCATACGTTTTCTACAGGAGACACACTTTAAGAAATGCAAATAGGTTGTAAGTAAAAGGATGGAAAAACATGTATCATACAAGAAGCAACAAGAAGAAGGCTGAATTGGCTATTCTAACATCAGAGAAAATAGACTAAACAATAACAACAAAGGAATCATCTCATTGGAAATAGAGGGGCATCCTCAATAAAATACTAACAAATTGAATCCAGCAACATCTAAGTATTATAAACTATGACCAAGTGGGATGTATCCCAGGAATGCTACATTGTTTGAACATAAGAAAATCAATGAGCGTAATATATCATATTAATAGAATAAAGGACAAAAATGTGATTCTTCCAATAAAAACAGAAAGAGCATTTGATGAGATTCAACACCTTTCATGATAAAAAAAACACTCAACAAGTAAATGGGAAGTTTCTCAGCCTCATAAAGGCCATCAACAAACATTCACTGCTAATATCATACTTAATGAGGAAACATTAGATACTTTCCTCCTAACATGAAAAAGATAAGGATGTTTGCTCTCACTACTTCTATCCAGCATCCTCTTGGAAATTCTAATCAGGGCAATTAGACAACGTAAAGTAATAAAAAGCATCCAGATTGTAAACCAACAAGTAAAACTATCTCTGTTTGCAAGTGACATATTCACATGTGTGTAATATCCTAAGAAATCCACTAAAATATACAGTAAATATACAACTTCAGCTTGATTATGGGATACAAAATCAGTATATAGAAAAATCAATGTTTTTGTTTTTGTTTGAGACAGAGTCTTGCTCTGTCGCCCAGGCTGGAGTGCTGTGGCATGATCTCAGCTCATTGCAACCTCTGCCTCCTGGGTTCAAGCAATTCTCCTGCCTGGGAGTAGCTGGGACTACAGGCATACGCCACCACACTCAGCTAATTTTTTGTATTTTAGTAGAGACAGGGTTTCACCGTGTTTCCCAGGCTGGTCTCGAACTCCTGATCTCAGGTGATCCACATGCCTCTGCCTCCCAAAGTGCTAGATTACAGGCATGAGCCACTGTGCCTGGCCCAATGGTATTTTTATATACTTGCAATGAATAATCTAAAAATTTAAGACAATTTTATTCATAAAACATCAAAGAGAATAAGACACTTAGGAATTTAACAAAAGAAGTGCAAAACCTTTGAAAACCACAAAACACTGTTGAAAGAAATTAGATTTAAATAAATGGAAAAACATCCTGTGTTCATTGATTAGAAGACATAGTGTTGTTAAGATGGCAGCAATACTCACAAAGTGATCTACAGATTCAATACAATCTCTGTCAGAATCCCAGCTGACTTTTTTGTGGATATTGACAAACTGATTCTAAAATTGCAAGTGACCCAGAATAGCCATAACAATCCTAGGGGATAAAAAGAACACTTCTCAATGTTACAACTTAATACAAAGTAGTAGTAATCAATCAAGAATAAAGACAGTGTGGTACTGGCTCAGGGATGTATGTGTGTGTCTGTGTGTGTGTGTGTGTGTGTAAATAGAATTAAGTCTAGAAACAAAATCAAGTGTCTAATAAAACTAATTTTTGACAAAGTTATCAAGACCACTCATCATAAGAGGTAAAACTATAATAACTTTATAAAAATTAATATAGGCTGGGCATGGTGGCTCATGCCTGTAATCCTAGCACTTTGGGAAACCAAAGCAGGTGGCTTCCCACCTGCTTGAGCCCAGGAGTTGAAGAACAACCTGGGCAACATGGCAAAACCCACTTCTACCAAAAATACAAAAAATTAGGTGTGGTGGCATGTGTTTGTAGTCCCAGGTACTCAGGAGGCTGAGATGGGAGAACCACCTGAGCCTGTGAGTTGAGGCTGCAATGAACCACATGCCACACTGCACTCCAGCCTGGGCAACAGAGTGAGACCCTGTCTCAATACAGAAAAAAAAAATTAATATATAGGTAAATCTTCATGACTTTGGATTGGCAAAGTATTTCTAGAAGTGACATCAAAAGCAAGAAGAACAAAAGAAAAAATAAATAATTGGACTTCATCAATATTTAAAACCAAACGATACCATCAAGACAGTGAAAGGAGGGCTGGGCGCTGTGGCTCACGCCTGTAATCCCAGCACTTTGGGAGGCCGAGGTGGGCAGATCACGAGGTCAGGAGATCGAGACCATCCTAGCTAACACGGTGAAACCCCGTCTCTACTAAAAAAAATAAAATAAATTAGCCAGGCGTGGTGGCGGGCGCCTGTAGTCCAGCTACTCAGGAGGCTGAGGCAGGAGAATGGCGTGAACCCAGGAGGTGGAGCTTGTAGTGAGCTGAGATCGCGCCACTGCACTCCAGTCTGGGCGACAGAGCCAGACTCCCTCTCAAAAAAAAAAAAAAAAAAAAATCAATGAGATACCACATCCTGCTATTAGGAATATCTAGAATCAAAAAGTCAGATAATAACAAGTGTTGACTTGTATATGGAGAAATTTTAACCCTTATACATTGCTGACATAAAATTGTGTAGCTGCTTTGAAAGACTGCCTGGCAGTTCTTCAAACAATTAAAATAGCATTACTAAATGACTCAGCAATTCCACTCCAAGATACATAACCAAGAGAAATGAAAATGTATGTCCTCATAAAAACTCATACATGAATGTTTATAGCCACATTATTCATAACTGCCAAAAGGTGGAAACAACCCAAATGTTCATCAACTGAGGAATGTATAAATAAAATGTAGTATACCTATACAATAGAATAATAGCCCTAAAACGAATGTAGTACTAGGGCTGGGCGCGGTGGCTCACGCCTGTAATCCCAGCACTGTGGGAGGCTGAGGCGGACGGATCATGAGGTCCGGAGATCGACACCATCCTGGCCAGCGTGGTGAAACCCCATCTCTACTAAAAACACAAAAAAATTAGCCGGGTGCGGTGGTGGATGCCTGTAGTCCCAGCTACTAGGGAGGCTGAGGCAGGAGAATGGCATGAACCTGGGAGGAGGAGCTTGCAGTGAGCCAAGATCGCGCCACTGCACTCCAGCCTGGGTGACAGAGCGAGACTCTGTCTCAAAAAAAAAAAAATGTAGTACTAACACTTTCTAAACACGAATGAATCTTGATTATATTATGTTAAGTGAAAGACCACATGTATTATATGATTGCATTCATATGAAATATCCAGACTAAGGAAATTTAGAGACAGGAAGCAGATTAGTAGTTTCTTAGGGCTGAGGGGGATGGTTGGATGGATGTGTAAAGGGCAATGAAACTTCTTTTTGAGGTGACCAAAATGTTCTAAAATCATCTATGTTGATTGCACCTATCTGTGAATAAAGTACAGACTGTTGAATTGTACACTTTAAATGGCTAAATTGTGTGCTATATGAGTTATGTCTTCATAAAGCTGTTATTAAACGATGCCTATCTTCCTAGGTAAACTACATGTTTTGTTTTGTTTTTAGAGGCCAGGTCTCTCTCTGCAAGTCAGTGGTACGAACGTGGCTCATTGTAGCCTTGGCCTCCAGGCCTGCCTCTGCCTCCCCAGTAGCTGGGACTACAGGTGTGTGCTCCCATGCCCAGCTAATATTTTGATTTTTTTGTTGAGATGGGATCTCACTTTGTTGCCCATGCTGGTCTTGAAATACTGGGCCCAAGTCGTCCTCCCTCCTTGGCCTCTCAGAGTGCTGAGATTACAGGGATGAGTCACTCACCCATGCATGTTTTGATATCACTAATGATGTTTATTTTGTTAATCATTGTATTTAGACTTCAGGGTATAGAGTACAGCCATAAACAACCTTAACAGTTTGAATTACTGAAAAATAGTCTTTTATTTTAGACCTAATGATCTTACAAATTACCTGAAATGTAAGGTTTGTTTTGCCTTAGTAATAGATGTAAATTTTCTTTTAAAACTATATTTGAGGCTGGGCGTGGTGGCTCATGCCTGTAACCCCAGCACTTTGGGAGGCTGAGGCGGGTGGATCACGAGGTCAGTAGTTCAAGACTAGCCTGGCCAAGATGGTAAAACCCCGTCTCCACTAAAAATACAAAAAACTTAGCTGGGTGTGGTGGCTGGCGCCTGTAATCCCAGCCACTCGGGAGGCTGAGACAGAACTGCTTGAACCCGGGAGGCGTAGGTTGCAGTGGAGCCAAGATTGCGCCACTGCACTCCAGCCTGGGTGACAG
>NW_012102321.1:4766543-4785222 GCF_000951045.1 Mandrillus leucophaeus
TGTGTGTGTGTGTATATGAGATAATAATTTTAGCAAATTGGAAGATTCAAGAAAGTCTGGCACCTTTTATTTCATGTGTGTTTCTAGTTTTATTTTTCCGTACAGTCTTGACTTTTGTTAACAATTGTTGAGTTCTCATTAAGACTATTAGGTGAATCATTCATACAAAGTTTTTTAAAAAGTCTTTCAAATAAGAAAAAACAAATTCACTTACAGGTAAAATATTTCCCATTATTTTATTTCCTTAAGTCAAACTCTATATCCTAAATAACTAACTTCACTAAAATATCAAGAGTATTTTATAAGACTTGCTGAATTAACTGACGAATTAATTCCCCCAAATTTCTCCACTCCTTCTGTGAAACCTACTAACTGATGCTCATGGTGCATTGAACATGTTGGAGAGGACTGCTCTCCAACATGCCCACTTACTTCCGCACCCATCAGTTGTAAGCTTGTCAGAAATCGGTGATTTGTTCCCAAACTTGGCAGTTTGTTCTTGTTGTTGTACTTAGACTGATATTCAGTGTTTTATAAATTGATGAAATATGAATGCTCAATAGAAATTGTTGTTGTTCTATAATCTTGGCGTTATGATAGTCTGAATGTGAAATGCAGTAAGGAGAGAAGCCAGAAGGTGTGGAGGTCATTCTTTTCAGATGGAGTCTTGCTCTGTCGCCTAGGGTGGAGTTCCTTGCTGCTGCCATCATTATTAAACAGCTCTTTGGAGCTCTCTAATTTTAGTCCCTGTGAATTCTCCCTTTTTTCCTTGTCAGTTTCCAATCTGTATTTTGAGAAATACTTGATTAAAATATTTATCTCCTAAGTAGAAAAATAAGAACTCTGGAATTGTCCAAACTTTCATGTTTGTAACTCATGGAAAACACATTCCACAAATAAATTTGATGTGAGCATAATATGAATATTTAGGCCTACCTCTGAATAGATACTAGAGAAGAGCTTAGCTACAGACCTTTTATAACAATTTAACTCTACATATCTTTTTTTATATACCTTTATAAAGACATATATAACCTTTTTGACTTTTAACAATAATATAATCATAATCACCTTATATTCAACCTGTGTTTTTATGTTGCAGTAGTTACTCTGGCTAACATAAACAAGTTTATATACTGAATTTTTATACGTGCGTTCAAGATGAATAGTAGGTAAAGAAAAGTAATTTTTCCAGGAAATACACACAAGTGCTGTGTGTTACTAAAAGAGTACTCCATAACACAGAGGAACATAACTGTAAGGATTAATTAGAAGTGTTAGATGGGCGCAGTGGCTCACGCCTGTAACCCAGCATTTTGGGAGGCTGAGGCTGGTGGATCACGGGGTCAGGAGTTCAAGACCAGCCTGGCTAAGATGGTGAAACCCCGTCTCTACTAAAAATACAAAAAAGAAGCTGGGCATAGTGGTGGGCACCTGTAATCCCAGCTACTCGGGAGTCTGAGGCAGAGAATTGCTTGAACCCAGGAGGCGGAGGTTGCAGTGAGTCGAGATTGCACCACTGTACTCTAGCCAGGGCGAATGAGACTGTGTCTCAGAAAAAAAAAAAAAAGTGTTTATGTGCCTTGCATTACAAAAAATCTATATCATGAAGTTTTCTTAAAGGACTCCAGCCTGGCTAGCCTTTTGAGAGTCTATTAGGGGCCTGCTAGGGCTATGTAAATTCTTAATCCTCTTTTTTTGGTGTCATTATATTAAGAATATAAAAATGAATAATGAATAATTGAGGAATGTTCCAAGTATATTATTTGGAAGAATTATTAGGAGCAAAATCAGTATCCTTTCTGTGCTGGAAACAGTGACTAAAAAGAGAAAGTGGAAGGCTCCTTGTATTGTTAGGAAGGTCATGCTCTTGGGCTTTGTATAAATGCAGGGTATTTAAAGTTCCTAGTATCCTTGGAAACACAAACTGTTTATAATACCAATTGGTGCTTGTGTTTCAATGACATCATACAATTTACAGATCCACACAATGAACGTCTTGTTTGCGGACCTACAGAGGAGTTCAGATAGTTTTGGAAAAGCAACTGAATGCCCATAGGATTTAAGGCTTAATTTGTGTGTGTGTGTTTTCTCAGGGTTTAATTTTAAGAAAGAGTGACAACCTTACTATTCCTTCTTTAAATCTTATGAGTTTGGATTCAACTTTTTTTTAAAAAGCAAAATATGTCACCCATCAAATTTGTCATTGTTTTGTATTCTTGTGATTGCATTTGAGAAGTATATACACATTTTTGTCCCAATTGAAACCTGTGGAAAAATAGATGAAGAGGATCAATTAATCCTCTCAAGTTTAGTCATCAGCTGTGAGTGGTAAGAGACTTTTAGAGCTGAGACTGTTTGAACTAACTGGTTAGAATAAAACAGTGCCACTAAAAAGATTTTTTTCTCTCTTCTCATCCCCCCTGCCCCCCACTCATTTTTTTTTTTTTTTTTAATTCGAGAGGGAATTGGTAGACTGACCTAAATGGTGTACATTAAGCTGAACAAATAGACCTAAATAAAAGAATGTGTTTCGGCCCTTATATTTCATTTCTGCTTGTAACTGTTTCTCTAGCCAAAAGGCTCTGGATTTGTTGTCTTTTCCTTTGTAAAGTTTGTATTAAGAATAATATGTAGATTTCTGGCACAGCGATATACTAGAGTCTGTCCGATGGTATCAGATGGAAGTATGTTTTTGTTAGAGCAAACCTGTGCAGTACTTTTTTTCCCCAGAATATGTCCAAGGAAAGGTTTATTTACATTCATCATATAATCCTGAAGATCATTCACAGTTTAAATCAGTTTTTTCTGTCACATTTTATTACAATATTTTTAGCATCTGAAAATTTTCAATAGGAGTAACAAATGAACCCATTGTTTCAGATGTGTGAAGTTAAGATAATAATAAGTGTTGTTGTTTATTGAGGGCTTTACAGTATGCCAAGCACTGTTTGTAATGCTTGATATTTCTCATTTAATCTTCACCACATTCCTACATAGTAGAAACCACATTATTCCATTTTAAAGATGAGAAAACTGGAGCTCTAAGAAGTGCTCTTTAGAGATGCTTGTATTATCACCTTGATAGTTTTCACTGTAAGCTCAGTGATTTGTGATTCAAATGGGTCCCAATTCAGAAAAGATGCATATGTAGTTCTGGATTCTATTGCACTTGATATTATAAATAGAGATAGAGCTATTGAAGATTTTTAATGCTGCCATACTCTTGACAACTTTTATTTCTAATGTAGCCTGCCTTCTTCTGCTTTTTTAGATAGAGAGGTGATATCACAGCATTGGTTGTGTAACCAATGGCTAAAAACTCAGAAACTGATTTCTGAATAGTGAAATTAGTGTCTGAGTTCCCTCTTTTACACCTTCTCCACTAAGAATCACATTCCTTGAAAAGTTCTGATTCTTTTCCCACACCAGCTGCCCCTAAAGGAAAGTGTTGAGATCTAATTCAAAAAGAGACAAGCATGAGGATATATTAATATAGGGAGAGATACTAAATATAACAAAAGGAATGTGCATTAAATGGTATTTGAGATTAAGTCTTAGTGAGTTCATTTTTCTGTTAACAGAAACATGAGACATGAAAATGATCTTGAGTTTTGATTACTTAGTAATACAATACTGTGGTCATATTTTAAGTGCCATGCGAGTTTTGCTTATGCTTTTCTCTTTCTTTTCTTTCTGAGACAGGGTCTTGCTCTGTCACCCGGGCTGGAATACAGTAACACAATCACAACTCACCACAGCCTTAACCTCCCAGGCTCAAGCAGTCCTCCTGCCACAGCCTCCTGAGTAGTTGGGACTGCAGGTGTAAGCCACCAAACCTGGCTGATTTTTGTAGTCTTTTTGTAGAGCCAGGTATCCCACTTTGTTGCCCATGGAGCTCAAAGGATCCTCCTGCTGCCGCCTCCCAAAGTGCTAGGATTACAGGCGTGAGCCACCATGCTTAGCTACACTTTTCTTAAATTAGCACAGTATTTATTTAAGAAAAAATTGTAGATGGGCCTTTATTTCCTTCAAAGGATTAGTGTGTAAGTGACTTATTTTGAATATTTTATATTTTTCTGTTTAAGAGGTTTAGTATGAACTGTTGATATGACTGATCTATTGGGATTGAAGAACAGGCTGTGATGGACTGCCATTTGTCATCTTACTGTTGGCACCATTCATAAGACTCCATTCAGTTAACTAGGCCGTATAGTTGCTTAAGCAGACTTGGCTCAGTATGAAAATTAAGGGACTTATCTCTTTTAGGAGACTGGGTTGGACTATGTTGCCCAGGTTTGAGTGCAGTGGCTATTGAGAGCACAGGCATGCACCCTACAGCTTCGATCTTCTGAACTCAAGTGATCTCAGCTCCCGAGTAGCTGGGACTGTAGAGGCATGTCCTGATATCCCAGCGGGACTTATTTCTTCTAATGCATATTTAAGAAGTGGAAGAAAACTATATGATCTGCTTTGCTTGCATTTCATGGCACATGTGATCGGGGCAGTGCAAACTGTTATAGTGATGTGGAAGAGAGAAGCAAGGTAGAACCATCATAGGAATTATTCCCCATCCTTACCATCTTCTTAAAATAAGTAATGGCACCAAAGTAAAATGAGCTCTTCTCTAAAGAGAAGTGTTACCTTTATCGAATATCAAGTTGTCTGCCATAAATAAGTCATGCCTTCAAGGAATTTATTACTTTTTTTTACCAGATAACTCACTCTGACCTGTGATAGAACCTTCATGCTGAACTGTGGTGCTGCTGAGACTGAGAGGGAAGTAGCAGCAGAACTCTGCAAATGTTAGACTAAAGGAAATTACTCACCAGAGAGAAGTATCACATGTTATCTCTTTCCTGTTCTCTCCTTCTCTTAACAAGGGTGATAGTGAGCATAGTGGATTTACTAACTAGACACCAGTGATCAAGTAGCTTGAAAATTAAGCTTCTGTAGTTGACAGGGAAACTAAAGTGGTTAGCTAAGGTTAAAAGATGCAATATAAATTTATTTCAGCAAATAGTTATGGTCTTATAGTAAATGTGGTAATGTAAGGATTAAGACTTGTATTTCCATGAAGGCAACCATTTCTGACCTAATGAGTTTATATCTTAAACATATTGAATGATTACTTTAGTATCCATATTACTCATCAAGGTACGAGTGTGGCCATATTTAAATCTACTGAGGCCATTTATTTGTATGAACTGTAATATAATTTGCCAGCCCAAATGTTCCTTGTGCGTCAGGACAAAGCAAAGTTCATAGGTACTGTGTGTTGGGTGGTTATCAGTCTAAGAAAATTTTTGTTTGTTGTTCTGGAAATGTTATTTTCTGACATTTTGACAGAATATAGAGGGCGGGAAGGTCATGAAGGGATAAAATAAGTAAAATTAAACTTTAAGTGACCTGACTGGATTTTCCTTTCCTTTTGTGCTTTAAGAATGAAAGAGAGTGACTTAGTTGATGGCAACTACACTAGGTCTTAAGCAGACAACATTAATACATTTATAAAATAATTTGAGCATATATCTGCAGTATATTGTGGACTGCTCCTCAACCACATTACAATTTTTTTAATACTTTTTTTTTTTTTTGAGACAAGGTCTCATTCTGTTGCCCAGGCAGAGTACAGTGGTGTGATCATGGCCCACTGCAGCCTGGACCTCCTGGCCTCAAGTGATCCTCCTGCCTTAGCCTCCCAAAGTGCTGGGATTACAGGCATGAGCCACTGTGCCCAGCCTGTTACAGTTATTGACATTGTTAAGAATCATCTCCACATAGCAACTCTAACATTATTTCTCCTACTGTATCAGAAATTGTCTATAGAAGATAGACATGTGTATGCCATATTTTAAAATCTGCATGTCAGTGGCAAGGATTTTATTGTTTATTAAAAAAATAAAGAACTGCCTTTTAAAAAGTAGCTTGTTGGCTGGGCACAGTGGCTCACACCTGTAATCCCAGCACTTTGGGAGGCCGAGGCTGGTGGATCACGAGGTCAGGAGAGCGAGACCATCCTACTAAAACCCCATCTCTACTAAAAATACAAAAAATGAGCCAGCTGTGGTGGCGGTCACCTGTAGTCCCAGCTACTTAGGAGGCTGAGGCAGGAGAATGGCGTGAACCTGTGAGGCGGAGCTTGCCGTGAGCCAAGATTGTGCCACTGCAGTCCAGCCTGGGCAACAGAGTGAGATTCCCTCTCAAAAAAAAAAAAAAGAAAAGAAAACTTGTTAATTGGCCTATTAGTATGATATTAAACATGAATGCCTGTTAAAACTGTTGTGAACATGTTGATGAAAACAAAAATGGGATCCTCCCACCTCAGCCTCCCAAATAGCTGGGACTGCAGGCACGCACCGCCATGCCTGGCTAATTTTTGTATTTTTTGTAGAGATGAGGTCTCACTGTGTTGACCAGGCTGGCCTCAAACTCCTGAGTTCAAGTGATCCACCCCCCTTGGCCTCCCAAAGTGATTATAGGTGTGAGCCACCATTCCTGGCCAGATGTTTTTGCTTCTATAATAAAGTGATCACTTTAATTCTTAGCTTTTATGAAGTAATACTTGTATTTTGATTTTGGGTTCAAAGCCAAAACAAATCTGGTCATTGGAATTTCAGAGTTGCGAAGAATTTGCCATTTCTAAGCCAGGTTAGCTCTGATGTGGGAATAAAAACGTATGTATAGATACAGAAAAATATAGATCTATCCTTCCACAGCAGTTCAGACTTCTGTAGTTTACACCAATTATCTGTTGGGAATGTGTTTCTCTTTTAGTGTATTAAGACCTTGCCTATTTAGATAGATTTCCCAAAACTGTGTTGTTGTTACTTCTTTTTTTAGGTTGGCACTAAGATAGATGAAAGGCTCCTGAGACTGAATGAAACGTTAGAGTTTGTGTTAACTGGGAAGATTCTCTCTATAGAATCCCTTTATAAAGCTTTCTCTGGAAGGCGGTAAATATTAATAGTGTTACTGTCTCACCAATGCAACACAGTGTAGTGGTCTGTTATTGTGAGGCATCACCCAGAGTTGTTTGTCTCATGACCAAGAGAATTAAGGAGCATGGACACAGAGGGTGAGGTTGGAGCAAAAGTTTAAGAAGCAAAAGAATGAAAGTTGTCTGCCGCAGAGAGGGGGCCCAGAAGAGGGTTGCCATTTTTACAGTTCAATTCAAAGGCTGTTATAAGAAACCGATGATGGCATATCATTTGCATAAGGTGCAAATTTCTGGTACCTCCACCCTGTCCTGCTAGTGTGCATGCGGGCCCTTAACTTGAGTTACTCCATAATGCTTTGTTCCCTTTACTGCACATGTGTTAGAGGATGGAATTTTCCATTGTGGCCATGTCTGGGCAAGTCATCTGTAAGTCATCTGTATAATCTGTCTTATCTGTGTGGCTGTGAGCATGTCTTAGGCAAGCTTCCCTATGCAAGTCCCCTTATCTGTGCCTACAGCCTGAAAAATCAGGCTTTTGTTTGAAAGAATTCAACCAAGTACCCACCATAGCTGCCTGCCTGACCATTTTCTTCCTTTTTCCTCTCTCAATAGGTTCATGATTTTACCAATTGCATTTAACATATCATGTCAGAATTTTTAAAAACATGAGACTAGTAAATGAAGTGATTCAAAAGCGACTCAGATGAACTTCTAAGGATCTGTAAGATACAAAAATAAAATTTCCCACAGCAATTTTTTCTTACACATTCTTTGTATTTTGGCCATAGACTTACTGTCCTTTCTCTCTATCCCTATTTCTGCTTTCTATCAGATCCCTTTAATTACTCTCCTGCTATAAAATTTTTGAGGCAGTTTTCCTAAGTATGGAAGAGAAAAGTTGCTTATCCTCTAAGAAAAAAGTTGGAGTGTGTCTGTGTGTGTGTTCCTGTACTGAAATTTCCAGTTCTATCATATCATTCAGTTTGTCATTTTTGTCAAGTAGTGTATCATGCTATGATACTTTTTTCTCCCATTACAGGGGTTAACACATGAGAGGTCTGTTGTTATTGTTGTTTCTTTGACAAGTAGTTTCTAAATTTATATTAGCATTTGCAGTTGCTGAATTTATATTAGCATTTGAAGGGGTCCAAAGTTTGCTTTTTAGACTTACTGACAGGCCAAATGACTTAGTATTTTGAATGCTGTTTTGAAATTATTTAGAAATAATAGATTGCATTGAATACTTCAAATAAGCTTCCCTTTTAGGTTATCTTTCTTCCTTTTTTGAAAACCGTCTTTATTGGACTTTCTGTTATATATTACAGTTACATAACTTGCTTTATTAACTTTTATCAATTTGTATATTTATTAGTGACTCTTTTATTCTCTCATCTCTTTTGTGTTATTCATCCACCACAAACAACTAGAAAGTTACCTGTCCTGTTGATTCCTGTTTCAAAATGTGGCTCACATGGTCTCTTTGTTACCATTTTCACTACAACTGATCTGTTTCAGACCCTGAGCATCCCTAAATCAGGCCATTACATCAGTCTCCCATACATTGTTAAGACCTCTGTTCTTTCCCCTACTTCTTCATCTTGTTATAAACTAGTATTGCCAGATTTTCTTAGAATACCTCATTGAGTTTCTATTGTCTAAGCAGTGGTTTTTAGCATGTGGTCTGTGGAATGCTAGAGCTCCAGGACCCCCTGATCTGATGGTTTAAAACTATTTTTTATAATAGAACTATAAGACTAATTATAGTCATTCAGTCTTGGTTATATGGCAGACATTTTCTGGAAAAAGGAAGACATAAACCTATCACTTCAGGGAAACAACCAAGAGTATTTATTGCTAATGATGAAATTTAAGACTAAAAGCAAAAACTAGAATGTTAGAAAATTTGCATCTGCAACTTTGAGCTTGGCAGCTTCCCGGTAGTACTTGAAGTCTTTTCTGATGAGATCAAAACTTTTTTGAAGATTGATGAATGTGACATTATATAATGAAAAGTGTCAATATTTGGAATATCTGCAAATCTGAATGACCAGTATTTTTTAAGTGATCGGTGCATGATGTTTATAAACTCACATAGGTGGGGTGAAAGATCCACTCCAAGGACAAGGTGGACCAGTGGTTTTTGATGTAACAGAATATGAAAAGTTCATTGATTTGGTTTCAGATTACACATTGCACACTAACTTTTGAAAAGCAACTGCTTGTCAGGTTTGGTATAGTATTAGCAAAGAATATTCATAGTTATTGGGAAATATTATTAAAACACTCTTTCCTTTTCCAACTACATATTTGTGAGTACAGATTTTCTTTATGTATATCAACCAGAAAAACACAAAGCAATAGACTGAATGTAGAAACAAATATAAAAACCTTGCTGTCTTCTATTCAGCCAGACTTTAAAGAGATTTGCAAAAATATAAAAGTGTCACTTTTAAAATTTTTTTTGAAAACAGGTACATTTCATTAAAAATGTGTTACGTATGTTAACATGCAATAGGAATGTTATTGTTAAATGAATTCATATTTTTAAATTTCTCAGGTTTAATTTCTAATATGGTAAATATTGATATAGCCCATATAAACAAAAACTCTGAAGTCCTCAGTAATTTTAGAGTCTAAAGGAGTCCTGCAATCCTGCAATGGAGAAATTGGAGAACTGCTGGTCTACGGAATAATACCCAGTTTTAAAGAAGTATTTACAAAGAGATCCATCGACTTACCTCTGATTCTTCTTTTTTTTTTTTTTTTTTTGAGACGGAGTCTCGCTCTGTCACCCAGGCTGGAGTGCAGTGGCCGGATCTCAGCTCACTGCAAGCTCCGCCTCCCGGGTTTACACCATTCTCCTGCCTCAGCCTCCCGAGTAGCTGGGACTACAGGCGCCCGCCACCTCGCCTGGCTAGTTTTTTGTATTTTTTTTTTTTTTAGTAAAGACGGGGTTTCACTGTGTTCGCCAGGATGGTCTCGATCGCCTCACCTCGTGATCCGCCCGTCTCGGCCTCCCAAAGTGCTGGAATTACAGGTTTGAGCCACCGCCCGGCCTCTGATTCTTTTTAATGTTTCTAAAATTATTTAATTTGTGTAATGAGGACAGCATTCATTGTCCTTAGTATCCTCGTAGGAATGAACAGAGCGAATCCAAAATTGTTTCCAGTTTTGCTCTTAAGATTTTCTATATGATTCTAAGTTAGTTACTCTTTTCTCTGGCGAATTTTAGATACTAAAAATAATTGGAAGTCAGAAATTAAAAGTAAGTCACTAGAGCAAAAAATAAAGATTGATAGGATTGGCAAGGTGAAATAGGGCAAAAATTTGAGCTTCTCCTGGTAATGCATATAGTCTCAGTATACAGGCCTTGCTTACGTGCTTTTAAACCTTCATTTAGCCCTGGAAATGAGGACATGATGTAACTTAACCTATATAAATTAAATATAGGTTATTTTTTAAAATATCACTTTATTACTTAAAATGCCTTTCAGATAATAGAGAAGTACTAAAAGGAACAGAAACTATCACTTTTTTTTCTTATTTTTTTTTCCTTGGTATACATTCTTTAAAAAGGCCAAAAATGAGCATTAGAAAAAGAAGCAATAAAATCTATAGGATAGCTAATAAATCCCTCTGTTTAGACAGACAGAATTTTTTTTTAATATAGAAGTATTGCTCCCTATTTCATTGCTCTCTATTTCTTCTTATCTTTAGCACTAGAGGAGGGTGGTTCAGGGTTCCAGAATGTTTTTTTTTTTTTTTTTGAGACATTGTCTTGTTTTCACAATACCATGAAGAAATTAGAAAAAGGATCAGGTTGGACAACGGGAGAATATTCTTACAGAAAAGAGAATTTAGATTTTCTTTAATTCAGTGTTGATATAGATTTATATTTTGTCAAGGAAACCTGGGTTATACTATTAATGCAGTATCCTATATTACAATTTTTATGGACAGGGTTTATCAGTGTCTTCTTGCTAAAGTTAATTTACAGTACAACTTACAGTGGGCAGTTTAGGTCACCCATGGCTAACTTATATAATAAAGCTAGTTATTTGAATGACCATAAATTGTCTAATTTTGTCAAAGTTTCTAATTGTTTAGACCATAAAACTATTCATATTTCCACATAAAGTAGGTACATCTCTTTCTGTTGAAGTCATCTTGGTATTTGACTCTAAAAATAGACCTATATGTGGTAAAATTGTAACCCATATTTTTGTCCAAATCATGTGAAGAAAATCAGTTTTGACATGGCTTTTACATGTAGGCAAGAATATGCTATATGTGTACAAAAGTATTCAGAGTCAGTTTCATTGAGTTTTTGGTGATAATTTTGAGATTTTGAAGTCAAAAGAAAACTTTGGAAGAACTGAAGTTGTAGTTCTAACATAAAATAATTTAAGATACTTAGACTACAAGGGGAGGGTTGAGGATAGGGGAGAGAGGGTTGGTGTGGATTGGAGATGCTACAGACGTAGCATGTAATGCTGTGCATAGTGCGGAGGAGATACAAACAGAAAATAAGGGAAGAAAAGACAAAACAGTGAACTTCTAAGAATTAATAACATGTCTAAACAAGCCCTAATAACACTGTTGGTTCTTGGACCTTGAATTATCTTTGGGGAGAGTTGATGAACCCCGAAACATGCCGTGCAGTAAGTTTAGATAGCCTTAGAGAGGACAGGAAGTTAAACCAGAAGAAACAATGAAGACAATATTGAGCACATAAAGGGATTTATAAAGAGAGACCTACATAGTTCTGCAAAGAGAAACATAGGAACTGACTTGTTGCTGACGTTCTACAGAGCTCCAGCTGTAATTAGGCATATTTGGTTAATTATAGTATAAGATACCTAGGAAATTATTTGGCTTTCCTTGAAGTCAAGCCAATGCCAGTAATATACCTATCATCCTGTGTCAGAAGACAAAAATTCTATAGAAAGCAATGATACTGAAAAATACTCATATAATAGATATAATGTGCTTTTTTATGATTTACGACTCCCCTGCCCTCCTGGGTGTTGGTTTTCTAATTATTTCAATTTGAGTTTTTCCTTTAGCGTAATAACTAAGTAGTGATAATCCATGTTAAGTTGTCTTTATAGTATATTCCTGAGAAGAATTAGTTCTTCATGCCTGAAGAACTTTTAATATATTTCATACTGTCATAAAAGCTTTTTAAAATAGATTTAATGTGTACTTATACATTCAAATATGTGCCCAGTTCCAACAGCCCAAATGAGCAAACATTTTATATCAAAAAAAATTGAAAATGACAAAGATGTTAGTAACCACTTGGTATTTTATAAGGAAATGAGACAGTTGGGAATTGCTGAGACATTTTGCTTTAATATCGGGTACCTCCACCTTTAAGAAACATCATGGTAATATATTTAGATCTTTCCTTAAGAAAATTATTTTCTATGTTTTTAAGATCTTGCTGGCCTCTAGTGGTAATATGATGCTGTTGTTTAAACATTTTCAATTCTTATGAGTGTAAAGCCATTTGGAAGGCCTTGTCTGCTGATAAATTTACTCTCAGAGTTCTGGGTTAACAGTGTTCTCAAAGTGTACATGTCACATCATCTTTCTCCTAAAGACTAGAGAAGGTGTCTGAGTTACCCTGTCTCTGTATTTTGAATGATACTGGTTAAGCTCTGAAGCAACCTCTCATTATTATAGTTTATGTACAGTGGTACTTACTATGTAAAGTTTGCACTAACAGTTCTTCCCAGAGTGTTTCAGCCCTCTTCTCTGAAGGTTGTAGGGCTATTTTTTCCTTATTTTGTATATAACAGTTTTCATTTTCTTCAGAGGAAACTTTAAATTTACCATTGAGATTCATGTTTAGGCTCACCTCTTTATTTGATTTGGAAGAATTTTACATTTGAAGTACTGGTTTACTAAGCAAGATAATGATTTGTCACTTTTTTTTCCCTTTTGTCATGCAGATGTGAAAGGGCCACCCACGCATCGTCTGTCTTGTGGTCAATCACCCTACACAGAGACAACAACATGGGAGCGGAAGTATTGCATCCTCACAGACAGCCAGTTGGTATTGCTCAACAAGGAGAAGGAGGTGAGGTGGATATTATTCAGGAAAGTTACTTTCCTTTTCTGAGTAAATTCCTGAAATTACCTAGTTTTTGTTTGCATTTTGATAAGTTGTATTATAAAATTAAAGGCTTGATGAAGATATAGGTAAGTCTAAAAGGCTGCTAATATCATAAAGATATGTTATCTTCATGAAGGAGTGGGTTTCACACGATAGGGCTGGATTTTCACTAAGAAACAGTGGAAGAGACACTGAGTTAAACTGAGGAGTTTGGAATGGGAAGGGGTTGGATTATATAGGCCTGGCCCTGAAAATGGTCTAGAGGGGCCATTGGAAATTACATCAGTCTACTTCCTAGCAAAAACCAATGTCATTAATTGGATTAATTGAAAGAGTTTATCGAAGGGACTATTTGCAGAGTGTGGGCAGCATAAAGGACCTATCAAAGGATGAGGAAGCACCCACGAGCTAGCAATCGCAGAAAACAGTTATCACCCTAGGCTTCCAAGGCAAGGGAAGAAAGTGATGTTTCTGTAGCCTAGAGAACTGTAGCTGCATGAGAGAGCTGCTTGACAGTTGCTGTAGTTATGCACAAAAGAACACAGTCTCTATCTATACCAAACAAAAATGGCCAGCAGGGAGGAGGTAAGACAGAATAAACACTCCAGCTCTTTTCTTCTGCCTTCTGATTTCTTGCCAGTGTCACCTGTTGGCCAAATCGAACTCAAAGGCAGAAAAAGATTGCTTTTTGATGTATGCTGTAGAGGCCAGCTTCCTGAAACATAGCAAGGTCAAGAAGGGTAGAGAGTAGAATAGATCTGGCGAGGTAGACAGAATGTAACCATGACAGACGTCTAGTTCTAGGTGTACTTTCTGTTCTTCTAAATTAAAAAACTCTTAAACTTATCACATGCTATTACTATTTTATTTCTCCGACTGTTACAGTTTACAAATCCTTCCACAGCCATCTCATTTATTTGCTTATTGGTGATTAATCAGATAATTGTTATCATTCAGATTTGGTATGGTAAAACTACTGCATAAAATCATCATAATTCCCAATTTCCACCATTTAAAAAAATAAGTGAATATAATATTGACAAAGAAGAGGAATAATGAAAGGGAAGGAGAAGCTATGATTCAATGAAGGAGAAAGATTAATTGCCAAAACTATATAAATAACTAGAAAGATGTAGGTAGAATATCCATTCAGTAAGTCACCTTCCAGAAGGGTGAGTTCAAAAGAAGCAAAGAACAGGAAACACATTTCTTAATTCTCATCTGTGGATCCCTACCTCCCCTTTCTTTTCTCTTGCTCCTCCTTCCTTCCCTGTCCCTTCTTTTACCTGTCCCTTCTCTTTCTCAGCATTTTTTGATGTGGTAAAGATAGTACCAATAAAAACAATTTCAGTTTCTTCTTGTATTTTAATAGGCATTGCTTACTTTCAAGGGCCTTGTTAATATGCCTCCATGAAGAACTTGTTATTCTTTTTCTCTTGCCATTGAAAATATCTTTTACTTTTGTTATCATCTCCCTACCTATAACCCTTTTCCAGTATTTTAATATTCTTAAACTTAATTTTATTAAAATAACTGAATAAAGGTCAGACTTTTCTAGAATAAGTTGTTTATGTTGCTGTGTTTATATTAAGTAGATACATAATAAAAATTGGTAAAGTAAAAATATTAGTATAGAACATTCCTAATTATCCAAACTATTCAAAATCTTCATTTTAACCAAATGTACTGTCAGCAGTCTTTTCTCAGAGCTATTAATAAGGAGTAATATAAACAAATCGTTTGCCATCTTTTTGCCCTTACCTACATTTTATTCAGTTTAGTACTGTAAGAGATGAAATAGCTTTAAGTGTAGATAACAGAAAGTCAAGAAGCATGCCTTTTCCAGAACCAAGGTGCAAATTAATCAATTGAGTTACCTGCGCTTGGGCCACCTTTTGTCTCATAAAATAACTGTCCATGATAAATAATTTTCTATAACAACATCTTATGTACTTTATCCCTTTTTATGCCAGTCATCATGAGTAACCCTGAACACCTGGGGAACCCTTATCCCCCACGCTGTATGTACTCTCCCTGTGGCTCTGTGTATTCTCTTCTCTGACACTATCTTCCACTCGTCCTTCCCCACCTCTTGAAATCCTTTCACTATGTCCACTGCAATTCCAGGTTCATCATCAGCAAAACCAGCTGTTTCTTCCACCTCTTCTCTAAAGGGATCCCTTAACTTCTTAGTCTCACAAGAACTGAGATCTTCCCTGAGGACACTACCTTCCATAAAGTTTTGTCAGTGGATAGCTGTTTTTCCTCGTACTATAATGTCTGTGATAGGTGCCTTCCTCTTTCATGGCTGCTGTCTGTTCTCCCTTGTTTTCCCTTTAATCCAAACTTTGCGTCTCACATTGTAATTATCTTTATTTATTTATTTATTTTTATTTTTTTATTTTTTTGAGACGGAGTCTCTTTCTTGTTGCTCAGGCTGGAGTGCAATGGTATGATCTCGGCTCACTGCAACCTCCGTCTCCTGAGTTCAAGCGATTCTCCTGCCTCAGCCTCCCAAGTAGCTGGGATTACAGGCACCTGCCACCATGCCCAGCTAGTTTTTTGTATTTTTAGTAGAGATGGGGTTTCACCATGTTGGCCAGGCTGGTCTCGAACTCCTGACCTCAGGTGATCCACCCGCCTCAGCTTTCCAAAGTGCTGGGATCACAGGTGTGAGCCTCCGAGCCTAGCTTTTTTTCTCATCTGAAAAAAAATAAAGCCTGTATTAACCTCACTTGTACCTCCAGATCCCATCCCTTTCTCTTCTCTCCTTTATAACAAAAATTCTCAAAACTTCTATGCTCATTGTCTTTAATTCCTGTTCTCCCTTAAATCTATTCCAATCAAACTCTTACCTACATGCCTGCCAGAATTGTGCTTCTTAAGCTCACTAGTGACCTTCCCATTGTTAAATTCAGAGGTCAGTTCTCAGTTCTCATCTTAATCTGTTAATGGCATTTATTGTAGTCGATCACTCATTTCTTCTCCTAAAGTTACTTTTCTTATTTGGCTTCCATGACATTGTGCTCTTTTTCTTTCCTGCCTCTCTGGAAGTTTCTTTTAAGTCATCTTTACAGATTTCTCTTCTTCTCTCCAAATCTTAACATGGAAGTGCCATAGAGTTCAGTCCTGGGACCTTACTTCCTTAGGGATCTCATCTCATTTATCGTCTTGAGACTGTAAATGTCCTCTAATGCTGACGATTCCTAATTTGATATCTTAAAAATACATAGCACTGTTCTCTCTCTCTTAAAGAGATCGAATCTGACTATGTTGCCCAAGCTGGTCTGTAACTCTTGGGCTCAAGTGATCCTCCCACCTCAGCATCCCAAAGTGCTGGAATTACAGGCATGAGCCACTGCACCAGACCATCTCTCTTCTCTAGACTTGTATATCCATCTGTGCATTACACATCTCTACTTGGATATGTAAGAGTCATTTCCAACATGCCCCACACTTCAGCCCTAATCTTCACTTCATAACTTACCAGAGGTAAGTTATCTCCATTAATGGCAACTCCATCTTTCCAAGTTTCAAATGCCAAAAGCTTCCCCAACTTGCTACTTTCCAGATGTACTGTCTGTGTCATTATTTCATGAGTACATCTTCCCAAAGGCCTTAGTCTTGGCTTTTTCTTTGCCTGGAACATTCTTCCCTCTTATATTTGCATGGCTCATTTTCTCACCTCCTTCATCTCTTTGCTTACATACCACATATGTAGTAAGGCCAACCCTCACTAACCTATTTTAAATCACTACTGCTCCCCACATCTCTATCCAGAACTTCTGACCTAATTACCTGGCTCTAATATATGTTTTATAGTGCTTGCCACCTGCTAAAATGCCATATAATTTATTATGTTTACTGTCCCTCATCTCCTACTAGAATATAAGCTTTGGAGCAAATATTTTGTCTATTTTGTTCAAGGATGTATCCACCAGTTCTTCAAACAGTTCCTGATGAAACATAGGAAACTCTCAATAAATATTTGTTGAATGAATGTTGCAAGAGCCAAATTATAAACTTTTATTTCTGAATGTCTATTTCCTTAATGTAAGTTGAATAGAAGATGTATTCTATCCTTTCTTTCTATGATATATCTACCCAGAACATGCAGCTTAATTCTTTATTTTTCTAAAACTAATAAAAAGAGGAGAAAAATAATTGATGGGGTGCTTTTCCACAGTTGAATACGTGATTCCATCTTTATTTATTGAGCACCTATCATTATGTGTAGTATTGTAGTCACAAAGATGCAGTTTTGTTGTGACATACTGAGGTAAAATAAAGTTAAAACCATTTGAAATTAGATAGCAGTGATAATTGCACAACATTGTGAACGTACTAAATGCCGATGAATTATTCACTTTAAAATAGTACATTTTATGTTATATAAATTTTGCTTCAGTAAGTTTATTTTTATTTTTTGTTTGTTTGTTTGTTTTTTGTTTTTGAGACAGAGTCTCACTGTGTCATCCAGGCTGGAGTGCAGTGGCGCAATCTCAGCTCACTGCAGGCTCCGCCACCCGGGTTCACTCCATTCTCCTGCCTCAGCCTCCCAAGCAGCTGGGACTACAGGCGCCCGCCACCACACTTGGCTAATTTTTTTGTGTTTTTAGTAGAGATGAGGTTTCACCATGTTAGCCAGGATGGTCTTGATCTCCTGACCTTGTGATCCACCCACCTCGGCCTCCCAAAGTGCTGGGATTATAGGTGTGAGCCACCGTACCCAGCCAAGTTTATTTTTTAATTGTAATATAACCATAAGAGATTAACTGAGATATGGCCTAGGATGGATTACAGTATGGAGTGGAGAATGCCAATACATGTGTTTTACAGAGAAATTTATGCTTGGGCTGTATCTTAAGGGACAAATAGGGGCTCATGAGGAGAAAAAGAAGGGAAGGGCGTTCGGAGTGTGTATAATGATACCAAGTCAAGACACATATGTCTCTTTGGCAAACTGCAAAACATTCAGAGTTCATGAAACATAGTTTGCAAGAGGAAAAGTGATAGCTAGCAGGAACTAGGTAATGAAGAACCTTGAAGGCTATGATGAGGAATTAGGATTTTATTCCGGAAATGATCTGGACCAGGGAAAGGGTATTTAGCAAGGTAATAACATCATCAGATTTGCTTCTTAGAGAAGTAACTCTGTTGATTATATGGAAAATGAAGTGAAAGGGTTTAGAACCAAATAGATGAGTTACAAGATTGTTGCAGTAGACCAGGTGAGGAATAATGAAGGGATAAATTTACAAAACAGTTTACAAAAACAGTTTAATGCCCTCAGACAGGTGTTTATGTTCTGCCATTATTATATGGGGAAAATTGAATTAAATCTCTAGGAAAAGAAAATGTAAAGCCATTGCTTTACATTGCTTTACTTGAATAAGTTTAACTTTCTGTTAATTTCATTACATGAAAAGATTATAAATCCATTTTTTGTGTAGGGACCAGAATATGCTGTCACCCTTCTACCTTTCACCCACACTTAAGAATTATAAAGAATGTGGGATGGGCGTGGTGGCTCACGCCTGCAATCCCAGCACTTTGGGAGGCCAAGGCAGGCAGATCACGAGGTCAGGAGTTTGAGACCAGCCTGACCAATATGGTGA
>NW_012102321.1:4785272-4844238 GCF_000951045.1 Mandrillus leucophaeus
TCCTTTCTTTCTATGATATATCTACCCAGAACATGCAGCTTAATTCTTTATTTTTCTAAAACTAATAAAAAGAGGAGAAAAATAATTGATGGGGTGCTTTTCCACAGTTGAATACGTGATTCCATCTTTATTTATTGAGCACCTATCATTATGTGTAGTATTGTAGTCACAAAGATGCAGTTTTGTTGTGACATACTGAGGTAAAATAAAGTTAAAACCATTTGAAATTAGATAGCAGTGATAATTGCACAACATTGTGAACGTACTAAATGCCGATGAATTATTCACTTTAAAATAGTACATTTTATGTTATATAAATTTTGCTTCAGTAAGTTTATTTTTATTTTTTGTTTGTTTGTTTGTTTTTTGTTTTTGAGACAGAGTCTCACTGTGTCATCCAGGCTGGAGTGCAGTGGCGCAATCTCAGCTCACTGCAGGCTCCGCCACCCGGGTTCACTCCATTCTCCTGCCTCAGCCTCCCAAGCAGCTGGGACTACAGGCGCCCGCCACCACACTTGGCTAATTTTTTTGTGTTTTTAGTAGAGATGAGGTTTCACCATGTTAGCCAGGATGGTCTTGATCTCCTGACCTTGTGATCCACCCACCTCGGCCTCCCAAAGTGCTGGGATTATAGGTGTGAGCCACCGTACCCAGCCAAGTTTATTTTTTAATTGTAATATAACCATAAGAGATTAACTGAGATATGGCCTAGGATGGATTACAGTATGGAGTGGAGAATGCCAATACATGTGTTTTACAGAGAAATTTATGCTTGGGCTGTATCTTAAGGGACAAATAGGGGCTCATGAGGAGAAAAAGAAGGGAAGGGCGTTCGGAGTGTGTATAATGATACCAAGTCAAGACACATATGTCTCTTTGGCAAACTGCAAAACATTCAGAGTTCATGAAACATAGTTTGCAAGAGGAAAAGTGATAGCTAGCAGGAACTAGGTAATGAAGAACCTTGAAGGCTATGATGAGGAATTAGGATTTTATTCCGGAAATGATCTGGACCAGGGAAAGGGTATTTAGCAAGGTAATAACATCATCAGATTTGCTTCTTAGAGAAGTAACTCTGTTGATTATATGGAAAATGAAGTGAAAGGGTTTAGAACCAAATAGATGAGTTACAAGATTGTTGCAGTAGACCAGGTGAGGAATAATGAAGGGATAAATTTACAAAACAGTTTACAAAAACAGTTTAATGCCCTCAGACAGGTGTTTATGTTCTGCCATTATTATATGGGGAAAATTGAATTAAATCTCTAGGAAAAGAAAATGTAAAGCCATTGCTTTACATTGCTTTACTTGAATAAGTTTAACTTTCTGTTAATTTCATTACATGAAAAGATTATAAATCCATTTTTTGTGTAGGGACCAGAATATGCTGTCACCCTTCTACCTTTCACCCACACTTAAGAATTATAAAGAATGTGGGATGGGCGTGGTGGCTCACGCCTGCAATCCCAGCACTTTGGGAGGCCAAGGCAGGCAGATCACGAGGTCAGGAGTTTGAGACCAGCCTGACCAATATGGTGATACCCTTTCTCTACTAAAAATACAAAAATTAGCTGGGCGTGGTGTCGGGTGCCTGTAATCCCAGCTACTCGGGAGGCTGAGGCAGGAGAAATCCTTTGAACTCGGGAGGTGGAGGTTGCAGTGAGTTGAGATCGCACCATTGCACTCCATCCTGGGCAACTGGGTGAGACTTTGTCTCAAAAAAAAAACCCCCAAAATTTATAAAGAATTTAACTCTTATCCTTGGACTTTTGCATTGAATAATTTAGAATTTCTTAAAATGAGTTTAAGGAATTTCCTGCTAAAATTACCTAAAAAGGTGATTTTAAGCTTTAATCACATCATCATGGGGGTGTTTATTGCTGTGTTAAAAAGATTAATTAAAAGAATTCTGTAAGGATTTAAACTGATCCTTAGCCAGGCACTGCTGGAATGTGGGAGGATTATATTAGTCTAGTATCACTTATGTATTAAGTTAGTGTGTGGGATCTTTTAATGCTTTCTCTTAACTCTACATGTTTCTTGTCAGAACTGGGGAAAAGTCTATTTGAGGAGTATACATGGGAAGAGTGTTAAATATTCCAATTACCAATCTGGGAATGTAGCAGAAGGGTAGATTGGGGCAGAATGCTGAAAGAGAAGCTTGCTGGGAGTGTCACCTTGAGAAATAACTTATTGGTTCAGTAAACTGCTTCATGCAAATTGTGCCAAATAGACATTGCTTATGTGCTATGAAATATACTTCTTTGCCTGGGTGCCAGGAAAGGCTCCGACTGGCTTGATACCAACCCAGTTCAAAGAGGGCACAGGAGGTCATTTGACTTTCATTTTGCTTGCAAGAGATGAGACCAAGTAACTTGAGATTAAGGAGTTGAGGGAAATGATAGAGAAGACAAACATGAACCCCTCTGAGGTACAGCCATTATAAAAAATACAAAAGAAACCTGAATTTATGAGTTTATTTCTTTTGGCAATAACAGTCTATTAGGCAGGGTACATTCGACTCCATTTTTCTTAATGCAAACTCTACTTTCTATATTTGGAATGTTTAAGGCTGGATTCTAGTGTATAGGCAGCAGGGCATTTAAAATGACACTTTTAAATATTTTAAAACATTTTTCTTTTGAAAGTGTTTACACTCAGATATGTTGATGAAAATATCAGTCTTTGTGCAAATAGCTAAAAATTAACTGTTGTTTATTCTGGGGTGAGCTACCTATGGCATATTTCATTCAAAACCACTTTTAAATTATTCAATAGATATATAATATGCCCTTATATGTTATTCACTATGTTAGGAGTTACAAAGAACAAGACAGATCTTCTTTCCTCTTTCTCCGCATAACAAATTTAGTGGTAAAAATAAGACAATTTTAAAGTGACATTTGATAAATAACACAAGTAAATGGATAGAATAAGAGAAAGAAATCCATTTATTATAAAAAGAACCTTGGCCTAACTAAATATGTCATTAAGGTGCCACTGGCAATGGGGAATTACCAAAGGAAAGCTTAATAAAAGAAGCAATTTGATCAAAGTTAGGTGTTATAAATATTAATCTGTAGGATGTATTGGAAGAGCAAGACACAGGAAAGAGAACAATTGGGAGACTGCTATTCCTCAAATCTAAAAGCTTGAGTGTCTTCTCAGTGCTCCCCATGCATGGTCTGGTATTTCACCCCTCCTAACATGTTCGTAATATATTTTGGTGTTCTATCCCTTTTCTCCCTCTTAAGAGGCTCTAGCCAAATTGGCCTACTCCCTATTCCAAAACAAAACAAAAAAGTCATATACTTACCAATTTCTTGGCTGATGTTATACTTTTTCCTTTGCCTAAAATGCCCCCCATCTCTACCTCTCATTGATTTATTTGTGAACTTTTTTAAGGTTTGGGGATTTACTGGTAAAGTACAAGTGGTTAACTTACATGGAATTAGTTGTATGAATGAATAATTATAATTTAACACAATAAGTGTAATGACAGAGAAAGATGTGTTACTGGAGAACTAAATGGAAGTGTACCTTAACCTTCCCTTAGGGGACTGATAGAGGAGGAAGATTCCTGGGAAAGGCAATGCCTATCCTAAGCCTCAGGATGAACAGGAGTTTACCTTACAGATGTAGAATAGAAAAGAAAGAGGGAAAGCATTTCAGGATAAGAGAACAACCTGAGCCATGGCACTGAACTACAAAACAGGGAATGTACTAAAAAACTGCAAGCAATTTGGTATTTCTAGAGTGAAGTCTAAAACTGAGCACAAAGACAAAGACAGTGGCCAGATGTAGAAAATCTGGTATACTGTATTAGGGAGCTTCCACTTTATAGGATAGTAGTTTTTAAACCCTTTTTTAAACAGAAGGACACTTTCTTTGTGGAAAAGCTTATGCAGAAGCCCTGTACAACAGATATACTGAAAATGATGTTCAGGTTGAAGCAGAGATACTCCCCCCTACCCCCACATACTTCCATACACAAACACACCACCACTTCTTTGAAAACCACTACTAGAGGCAAAGAACTGCTGAAGGGCTTTAAACCTCAGAATGACATGATCATACTTGCATTTTGGAACTATTATGATAACTATGTAAAGGATAGGTTTAAGGAGCAGAAGGTCCCAGGCAGATACCAGTGAAGAAACTCTTGCAGGAGTTTGGTTAAGAGATAAATAGAGGCTTTTGGAACCAGCGATGACAGAATGACTGGTACAAGACTGGCCCTCCCACTGTAAAAAACAAAAAATAGGACACCACCCCCTCTCTATCTATCGATCCATCCATCCATCCATCCATCGAAAGAGAGCATGTGCGTGCAAGCACAGCTATTTTCAGGCATTGGACAATAGGCAGCCACTGTGGTGGTCACCATTGCCCAGGTGTCTGCTGCGTACTATTTCCCAGCTGTGGTGCTGTAATCTGGAGGCCAGGTCAGCCAGAGTACAGTAGACTCACTGAGCTAAGGAGGCACAGAACAGAATTTTGCATCTGAAAGGCCTGGAACCTGCTGGGTAGGATACCAGTCTTTGGCCAAGGGCTGGAGTGCACATATCGAGGGAAAGACTACATAGGTTTTCCAGAGAGAAACTGAAGTATTGAAAACGGAATAAAGATACTAGTGGTCATGCTGAGCAATGACAGAGATCTGACCCTGCCAGTGAGAAATCTGTTTAAAACCTGACCACTGAATCCAGCTGAGATACCGGAAAGATCATATCTCAAAGTTGTGGAAATTGAGGTTTATTAAAGCCAAATGATTTATTTATACCCTCACACCTAGTACTGGTAGCCAGGGACTAATAAGTGAATAATCAGAATTGGAGATACAGAGTATAGATCAGTGGTTCTCAACTTTGCATGTCTAGAATGTCTGGAGTGGTCTAAGCATTGGCATATTTTTTTCTCCTAAAAAAAAAAATGAAAACAGGATACATGTGCAGAACATGCAGGTTTGTTACATAGGTACATGTGTGCCATGGTGGTTTGCTGCACCTATTGACCCGTCCTCTAAGTTCCCTCTCATCACCCCTAACCCCCCAACAGGCTGTGGTGTCTGTTGTTCACCTCTCTGTGTCCGTCATTGTTCAACTCCCATTTATGAGTGAGAACAGCATTGGTATTTTTTAAAGTTCCCATAGATAATTATAAGTTGCAGCCAAGGTTGGGAACATCTGTTATACATGACGCTTTGAGATGCTTATCCATGACAGGAAGGAGAGAAAACAACACCTTAAGGCAGTGGTTCGCAACCTTAGTGAGCATCAGAATCAGTTGGAGGCTTGTTAAAACACAGATTGCCCAGCTCTACCCTGAGTTTCTGATGCAGTAGGTCTGGGTTGGGGAGTGAGAATGTGGTTTTCTAACAAGTTCCTGGGTTATGCTGTTGCTGCTGGTACCTAGACCACTTGTTTTGAGAACCAGTGCCTTAAGGAAATAAGAAAGTTGAGGAATTTTTTTTCTTTAAAGTACTGAAAAGTCCTCTTAAGCACATAGTAGTCCTGAGCATCTTTTTAGCATTCTTTAGGAAAAGAAATAAGAGCTTTCTGACGCTAGTTAGCATAATCTTGATTTCTTGTACTTGACTATTTGTTTAATCTGTATGAGTTCAGATTGAAATCAACATTAATTTCCATACAATTCTAAACAATATGAAAGGCAGTTTTACAGAAAATAAGTGTGTGTGTGTGCGTGTGTGTGTGTAAAATATGTGCCACATTACTTTTTGATTTTCATGAATGGTTTGGAATTAACAAAGAGGACAGGGAGCCAGAGATCTAGTCTGGCTTTGTTATTAACACATCTTAGATACCTGAGATGTCATTTACTCCTTTTATACTTTCTTCCTCTAAAATGGAATGAAATTAAAGTGCTTGATTTTTGTTTGTTTGTTTTCGAGAGACAGGGTCTCACTCTGTCACGCAGGCTGGAGTACAGTAATGTGTTCATAGCTCATGGCAGCCTTTGATTCCTGTGCCTAAGTGATCCTCTTGCCTCAGCCTCCCGAGTAGCTGGGACTACAGGTGCATGCCACTACAACTGGCTAATTTTTATTTTTTATTTTTTTAGAGATGGGGATCTCACTTTGTTGCCCAGGGTCTTGAACTTTTGGCCTCAAGAGATTCTCCCACCTCAGCCTCCCAAAGTGCTGGGATTACAGGTGGGAGCCCCACTGTACCTGGCCTTGATTTTTTTTTTTTTTTTGGAGACAGAGTTCTGCTCTTGTTGCCCAGGCAGGAGTGCAGTGGCGCAGTCTCAGCTCATTGTATCCTCCACCTCGCAGGTTCAAGCAGTTCTCCTGCCTCAGCCTCCCAAGTAGCTGGGATTACAGGCATGCACCACCACACCCAACTGATTTTTTTTGTATTTAGTAGAGACAGAGTTTCACCATGTTGGTCAGGCTGATCTTGAACTCTTGACCTCTGGTGATCCACCCACCTCGGCCTCCCAAAGTGCTGGGAGGCTGAGGCAGGAGAATCGCTTGAACTCGGGAGGCGGAGGTTGCAGTGAGCCGAGATCGCGCCATTGCACTCCAGCCTGAGTAACAAGAGCAAGACTCCGTCTCAAAAAAAAAAAAAAAAAATTTTTAAGAAATACAGTTTAGGCCGGAAGCAGTGGCTCACGCCTGTAGTCCCAGCACTTTGGGAGACCGAGGCAGGTGGATCACAAGGTCAGGAGATCGAGACCATCCTGGCTAACATGGTGAAACCCCATCTATACTAAAAAATACAAAAAATTAGCCGGGCGTGGTGGCAGGCGCCTGTAGTCCCAGCTACTCGGGAGGCTGAGGCAGGAGAATGGCGTGAACCCAGGAGGTGGAGCTTGCAGTGAGCCGAGATCACACCACTGCACTCCAGCCTGGGCGACACAGCAAGACCCTGTCTCAAAAAAAAAAAAATGCAGTTTAGAATAAAGGTTACATTATGTTCTTTGTATCCTGAATGAGGAGTAAAATGCCCTAACCTTTAAGAGTGATACTTTGAATACAACCTTTTATCATATTTTAAGTTTTAATACTGGGAAATAAAGTATCTACATTAAAACTTTGAGAAAATAATTGAATGAATTTTAGGCCCAAATAAAAGTTTGATATATTGTATTTATTCTCTCCTTTGATATAGCAGAGACAAAGTTTGTCCTCATAGAAGTCATTTTTACTTTTTCTGGATATGGCCTTCATAAATTTGCATAGAAAAAATATTTTCTCCTAAAACGCCATAAGAAACTACTACTTTTTTTCTGCATGGTTTAGGCCTTTATTATTTAAGATAATAGGCATTTTTAGAACTATTATCAAATAGTTATGTTTATTTAGATTCAACTATTTCTTCAAAGAACCAGACTATTTTTTCCAAATTTACTCTCATTCTTCTGACTTTTAAGGCAGATACAGGATATGTTTTGCCTTTTTTAATAGGAGATAGTCATTTAAACCTATCAGTGATACTCTTTTAATTATTTAAGTAGAGATAATAAAATTTCCATCCTGTAAGGGACAGATGACTTAGATTACTGTTTGTGAAGTTTTGTATTACAGAGTACTTTTGGAAGAGTTCATGTCTTTATTGATGCTATTTTTTGGCCTTGGCTTATTTTTGTAATTTTTTATTTCTTCTGCCCTTCAATTTCTCAATGTGCAAAGAATAACCATAGTTATGGTAATAAGGAAATGGGAGAACTGGGGGTCCTATAAGGAGTATGAAAATTTTAAATGCTTATGGAGGCATTAGGAATTTGCTCCTCGGATTCTCAGTAACAGAGAGAGAGTTTTCCTTGCCATCATCTCCTTGACCCGAGTCACAGGAGTTGGATTACGGAAGCAAAGCAGAAGGCATGTACACTTAAGCCTACACCTGTCCTACTTTTGCTGGATCCATTGATGTGATACATGTCCATTATAATCATTTGGAGAAATAAATCATTCATTCCCCATCTCTTAAAAGGAGATAATAATAATGTCTCCTTCATAATGTCACACACATAAATTCATTAGACTTGCACATGTAATAACTCAGTGTTTCATTATTGAAATGTATTGAAAACAGTATTAGAGCCATAATAAATTAGGAATTGTGATTAATTATGACATACTTTGCCAAACTATTTAGGATGTTACAATTCTTAATTCTGACAAAAGCTACTAGTAAAATTTCATTACTGAATACTTAGCATTACCAGAAAAAGAAAAACCCAAAAACCAAAAAAAACCACAACTTTGAACCATCCCATTACTCTACAATGATAACCTGCTTTGTAAGTTTTAAAATAGTTATTGGCATTAGAGATTTTTTTTGTTACTATTCATAGTTCTCATTCCACATATGCAAATAACCTCTTGATATGTTTCTGAAATTATGTCAGAAAAAATGTTTATTAGGATTATAAAAACAATCTTACCTTTGGAAGAAATATGCCATTTTATGTTGGTATCTATATAAGTTTCCACTAAAAATGTGATTTATTAACTATGTATAAGTGCTCAATTCTAAAATTGAAGGAAATTTGGGTGATTTTACTACCTTTAATGAAATCTTTTAAGATAATTTTGAGACACACCAACATGGCACATGTATACATATGTAACAAACCTGTATGTTGTGCACATGTACCCCAGAACTTAAAGTATAATAAAAATAAAAGAAAAAAAGGTAATTTTGAGGCTAAATCTTTCTGATCAACTTTTATTTCCATTTATTTTATTAAACATTGGGCAAAATTGGAGCTTGTGAACCAGTTTCTGATATAGAAGGACCTTTTATTTGTGTGGGTGTTTTGTTTTCTGAGCTCCAGGAGCAAGTACACACCTGGATATGATTTGTACATACTTCATGTTTGCTAATTTACATACTCACCTTTCCTGATGTTTCAGTTTTCTTTTTCTTTCTTTTTTTTTTTTTTTTTTTGAGATGCAGTCTTGCTGTGTCGCCAGGCTGGACTGCAGTGGTGCGATCTTGGCTTACTGCAACCTCTGCCTCCCAGGTTCAAGCAATTCTCCTGCCTCAGCCTCCAAAGTAGCTGGGACTGAAGGTGGGCACCACCATGCCTAGCTAATTTTTGTATTTTTAGTAGAGACGGGGTTTCACCATGTTGGCCAGGATGATTTCGATCTTTTGACCTCGTTATCCACCCACCTTGGCCTCCCAAAGTGCTGGGATTACAGGCGTGAGCCACTGCACTCGGCCCAGTTTTCTTTTTAAAGGAAAACTTCCTGTGAAGGGGTTGGTAATACCTTACCATTGTATATACTTTATTTCTATATTTCTCTTACCTTACTCTTTGTTACACACTCCTGTGTTCATTGACTAAAACCATTATTCAATCAGAAGGTAGTTATGGTGAGTTCACTATTAAGTTTCATCTTTTGCTTTTGATTAACTAGATACCTGTGGAAGGGGGACAGGAGCAGCAGACAGATTCCACCAAAGGGCGATGCCTGAGGAGAACTGTCAGCGTCCCTTCCGAGGGTCAGTTTCCTGAGTACCCACCAGAGGGCGCCACTAAACTGGGTAAGCTACTGTGAAAAGGAAATAAATTCCTAGCCTTTATCCCTTAATTTATGGACTTGTTACTGAGTAAAACAGAACATCCTGCATTTCCTGTTAAGTGCGTTGAAATCAATGGCACATTAAGCGAGAGTTAGAGGTCAATAGAGAGTTCTGTTCTTTATAACCAACTGATAGCAAAGTTATTTTAAGGAGGTAGACTTTATGTGAGCACTAGTAAGCTTGCTGTTTAGTCCTAGGCAGATGGGATAATGTGTTGCTTCTGGGTTTATTGCTCAGCTGTAGATTTTGAGAGAGTATTTGGTGATCTTGTTGAAGCACTGAGGTTCATAAGGGAGCAGTATGTGTTGGAACTTAGTTTTAAGTGGTTTAGGTGTATCTTGTTCAGATAGCTACTGGTGTTATCTTGTACAATGTAATATTAGATCAGGCTAATTCAGCTAAGTTAATCTTGCATGTCTCACAAAAGTCATATGCTGGACTATGGCTGGAGTGGGTGACAAAAGGGAGAAACCCTACTTCCATTTTTCCAGTAAGGTTACTAAAGAAACCTTACTTTCATTGTTATATACTAAAGGAGTTAATGTCAATATCAAAGCAGCTAGCTCTTCCCTCATTCCCTATCACATGTATTCTGTTAACTGTTTTCATTTTTAATAATGGATATTTAAATAATCAGGCTGGTCAGGTAATTTTAAAAGAATATAAGTAAGATTAAATAGAATAATGAAGGAATTTGAAAGGTAGGAATTGTTTTGGTGCTTTATATTGTTGTGTTATTATTTGCTTAGTGAACCTTAGACTTTTGACATTTGATAAGTAGGTAGAATCATTTATTGTCTCTATGGTGATCAGTATGGATAATTCTATAATTTTGGTTATGTTTTCTAAAATCAGGGTTTGGTTTGGGATTTTGAAGGGAATTGCCTTTTTCTTCATTTCTAAGTGGTACCCAGAACTTTTGGCTGGAATTTGAATCCTTTTGGGCAGAATTTGAATCTTTTATTTTTCTTTTTATTGTATAATAGTTGCTGTTTTCTTAGAAATTAGTTGAGTTAGCAAGCACTTTTTTCCAAGGAGCCACCTTGGAGAAGTCAGATTTTTCTCTCATCTTATTTCCACTGTACTTCTTTAACATATGTTGAAACCAGTTTAGGTGTGGGCCTAAATTCTACTAAAAACCTGTCTGGGTGTAACCATTTTATAGCCTGTTTATATTTCACATGCAACTTCTATGTAAATGGAACTGGCTTAGAGTCACCTTCTTTCAGTTCCTTTGCTTTCATTATTTGCAGTGATATGTTGACTGTTGTCTTTTTTTCTTTTTTTTTTTGAGACGGAGTCTTGCTCCGTTGCTCAGGCTGGAGTGCAATGGCGCGATCTTGGCTCACTGCAGCCTCCATCTACTTGGTTCAAGCAATTCTTCTGCCTCAGCCTCCCGAGTAGCTGGGACTACAGGCATGCACCGTCATGCCCGGGTAATTTTTGTATATTTAATAGAGACGGGGTTTCACCATGTTTGCCAGGCTTGTTTCGAGCTCCCGACCACTGATGATTTGCCTGCCTTGGCTTCCCAAAGTGCTGGGAATAAAGCGTGAGCCACCGTGCCCAGCCTGACCATTGTCTTTACTAGTTCTCTAGGAACCTTTTGCTCTTCGATCTTTGACCCATAAAAGTCAATAGATTTTGAGGAAGTACAACTATAGTCTAAAGAATTATTATAATGTTATAGAAGAGGGAACTATATAGGAAATTGTTAAATATCTACAGTGTTCGAGGTACTGGCTCCAAAGACAAACTAAGATAAGGTGACAGAGGTGTCTGGTCTAGAGCCAGTCCTTATCTTTTGTGCTTAACAAGAAGTCTAGTAGCCATTCTGACTCATGACAGTCCATGATTGTTTTCAGAGCAAATGTCCTAAATTTGCACTAAAGGCTATCGTCATAAATATTATAGGGAAAAACACTACTTCTAGAGCCATTCTTGCTTATATGCCAGTCTAATCTTGAATTAGGTAATTGTTCTTTTTTTTATTATTATTGCCAAGTGATTTGTCTTTAGCCAAAATTTCTGCTGTCAAGTATTTCATTGAATAATTGCTGTATATGTAACATTCTATGCCAGTCGCGAAGAGTGAAAAGAGATATAAGACTTCTGCTCTTAGAACATTTTTTATGTAGTTAGCAAGATAGGATGAATACACATAGAAACTAGAATGTAAGTTAGTGTACAAAAATTGATTGTATTTCTATATACTAGCAATAAACAGGAAATGAAAAACTTTAAATATCCTGTTTATTATAGCATCATAACAAATTCCTAGGGGAAAAGATCTAATAAGAGATGTGAAAGACTTCTACATAAAGAACTTTAAAATATAAAAGAAAAAAAGATTTAAATAAATTGAGGGCTATATAACCATGATGATGGTTTAGAGGACTTAATATAATGTCGGTTCTCTTTAAGATCAAAATTTCAATGAATTTCAAAATTTCTGTACCCCAACCTTACCACCACATACACATACAAAATTGGCAAGTTGATTCTAAAATTCATCTTGAAATGCCATAGACCAAGTATAGACACAGTAGAAGAAAACAAGGTGAGAAGACTTAATCTACTAGTATCAAGATCTATTTTAAAAGTATAATAGGCCAGGCATGGTGGCTCACGCCTGTAATCCCAGCACTTTGGGAGGCCGAGGTGGGCAGATCACGAGGTCAGGAGTTCAAGACCAGCCTGGTCAATATGGTGAAACCTTGTCTCTACTAAAAATACAAAAAATTAGCCAGGCGTGGTGGCAGGTGCTTGTAGTCCCAGCTACTCAGGAGGCTGAGGCAGGAGAATGGCATGAACCCAGGAGGCGGAGCTTGCAGTGAGCCGAGATTGCACCACTGCATTCCAGCCTGTGAGACAGAGCGCGACTCTGTCTCAAAATAAAAAATAAAAAATAAAATAAAACTTGTAGAAATAACGTAGGATATTTTCATGATCTTGGATAAAGAAAGATTTCTTAAGTCAGGAGTGTCCAATCTTTTGGCTTCCCTGGGCCACATCAGAAGAAGAATTGTCTTGGGTCACACCCAAAATGCACTAACACTAACAATAGCTGATGAGCTAAAAAAAAAAAAGGTTTGTGCGAAAATCTCATAATGTTTTAAGAAAGTGTAAGAATTTTGTTGGACTGCATTCAAAATCATCCTGGGCTGCATGGAGCCCATGGACCGTGGCTTGGACAAATTTGTCTTAAACAATACAAAAAACGCTATTCATAATGGAAATAATTGATACATTGGACTATATTAAGATTAAGAATTCTATCAATCAATACATCGTTAAGAGAGTGAAAAGGCAAACCACAGAGGAGAATAATATATTTGCAACACCTGTAATGAACAAAGGGCTTTTATCTAGTATATATAAATGCTTCCTCATAGAGAATGAGCAAGAGGCTTAAACAGATATTTTAATGAACAGTTCACTGAAGAACAGACACAAAATAGTACATACTGTTTGATTCCATTTATATGAAGTTCCAAAACAGTTAAAACTAATCTATGGTATTAGATATTAGGATGGTGGTTACTTTTGAGGAGGAGGCACGAATAGTGATTGGGAGGAATATAAAGGTGGGTTCTGGAGTGCCAGTAGTGTTCTATTTGTTGACTTGGGTAGGAATTACACAAATGTGTTCACTTTGTGATAATTCATTGAGCATATGTGTGTTATACTTAAAGAAAATTTTAAAAAGATGAAGAAAAACAAGCTAAATTGTGCTGTCACATACGTGGTCTATACTATTACAAGGTACATAGTAAGGATGATTAAGAACTGCATAGCCAACTCTGTTGTATGCTACCAAAAGAGCCACTAAGATGAGGACTAACGAAAATAATTAGGCCAGGTATGATGGCTCACACCTATAATCCCAGCACTTTGGGAGGCTGAAGCCAGAGGATCACTTAAATCTAGGAGTATGAGACCAGCCTAGACAACACAGTGAGACCCTATCTCTACAAAAGAAAAAAATTAGCCAGGTATGGTGGCATACATCTGTAATCTCAGCTACTCTGAAGGCTGATGTGGGAGGATCTCTTGAGCCTGGGAGGTTGAGCCTACAGTGAGCTGAGATCACACCACTGCACTCTAGCCTGGGCAACAGAGTGAGACCTTGTCTCAAAAATAAAACAAAACAAAAACCACACATTTGATTTAGTGACATTAAGGTTCTTGGTAAGATTAGGAGCTGCAGTTTTAATGGTATGTGGCAGCAGAAGCCCTACTGAAATGGGTTTCAAAGACAGTGTGATAAGGAAATCAAAACAGCAAATGAAGACAGCTCTTTTTAAACATTTGCCTATGGAAAAACTGAAAGCCTTTCCTCTTAGATCTGGAATATGACAAAGATGCGCACTTTTACCACTCTTATTCATTATAGTACTGGAAGTCCTAGCTAGAGCAATCAGACAAGAGAAGGAAATAAAGGGCAACCAAATTAGAAAGGAAGAAGCCAACTTATCCTTGTTTGCAGATGATAAGATCTTGTATTTGGAAAAACCTAAAGACTCCACCAAAAAGCTATTAGGACTGATAAACAAAGTCAGTAAAGTTGCAGGATACAAAATCAGCATACAAAAATCAGTGGCATTTCTGTGTGTCAACAGAGGAAAGATGAAAATCCAAAATTTTGGTTCCAAATAAGCAAATTGAGACAAATGTGTATGGTGAAAAAGAAGGGAATACTTAAGCACAGAATTTACTTCTTATTGACAAGAGTTCTCAGACTGTTGCATTCAGCAGTTTACAGGTTACCAAGGAGACTAAAGTTGACATAGATTTTGATTCATCAAATTTTTTTCCACTGAAAATGAGATGTTTTCTTAAGGCACGTGTGCATCATGTCTAAAGTACCCACTTCCAGATTTAGAAAACCTAGGAAAAAACTATTTTCTCCAGGTAACAGTATCCAGGTTTTAATTTATTCATCAAAAGATTATCTAAATTCAAATGATACAAAGCATGGCTTGCTGAATTTTCAAAAGGAAATTATTTCTTCGGGTAGTAGGGTTCTTTGTATACAAATAATACTGGAAGGCATATTAGTTGACCGTGTGAACTAGAATTAGTAAATAGTCATTTTCAATGTCAATGTAACCTACAAATTCAACTTTTTTTAAAAAAACCAAAGCTATGAAATATCTTGCTAGAACTCTGAGAAAGGGGAAAAGTGAAAGCTGAAGAGTGGACATTTTTGTGAACTGTGCATTTACGGAAGAAAATTCATCTCTGCTACTGCATATTGCTTACTGCTTGGCTGGTATATAGTACAAGGTGAATCGGGAACTCCCTCCAGTCTTTTTGTTGTATTTCTTTGACATTCCTGTAAAGTTCATGTTTTCATGCCCAAATGGGCAAACTGCAGTATGAACCTGAAATGAACAAGGATACTTGTTTGCATGTAACATCATAAACATGATCATAAAGCTGATTTAATTAGAAAATGCCAAACATTCATAAGTCCAAGGCTTTCTCAGTTCTCAAGTAGAAAGTTCGGATTGAACTGGTAAATTCAAAACCGAACGTCTAGTAACTCAAGGCTGCAGAGATCTCATGCCTCTATTTTAATATATTATGATAGAATATTAAAGTTATCCCATGATCTTACTTACAGAATGTCTGGATTTTTATGAAAACTGTGCCTATGATAGTAAATTTGTTTTATTATCCTAGAGACCTCCAAAACCCATAAACATTTGATAAATATATTTAAAATTCTAATTTAACATAGTATGCCTCTGATATATTCTAGCAAGCCTTAGGAAATAATGTATCGAAAGTCTTTTAGAGTCAAAGCTAGCTATCTAAAATTTTTATGTTTATATACATAAAGACTAAAAAAGATATTAAGTTGGAAAACTCTGAGGAAAAGCCAACCTTTTACTTTGTACCATCTTTTCCTAAGTTTATAGACCTCTAAGTGACTAAAAACTTGAGAAAACTTTGAAGAAAAGTAATATTAAAGTAGAATATGTTCTCTAGAGTATTTATAAAAATATTATAAAGGTTAAAGCTTTTGATCAAAATTAATAAAGGATATTGATTATTCAAACATTAGCTGGGTTTTTTTTTTGTTTTGCTTTGTTTTGTTTTTGAGACAGTGTCTCACTCTGTTGCCCAGGCTAGATTACAGTGGTGTGGTGTAATCATGACTCCCAGGCTCAACTGATTCTCCCACCTCCACCTGCCAAGTAACTGGTACTATAGGCACTCACCACCATGCCTGGCTTTTTTTTTTTTTTTTTTTTAATTTATTGTAGAGACAGTCACTATGTTGCTCAGGCTGGGAAACCTTGGTTTTAACCCTGGCCCTTTCTGTTAAATTAGCCTTAGTTCTAACTTTGTTTGTAAATTAGTAAGGACTCTGTTTTTATTCCCAAGACATTGTTAAAAATATCTAGATAATTTATGAAATATTTTCAAGATGCTAGAATCTTCTATGAAACTACTGGATGGTAATAGCATTGGCAGATGGGATATGTGAGTAATGAAGATTTAATATTATAAGAGATTTATCCTTCCCTTCTAAAAATAGGGTAAAAATACTGATAAAAAATATCTGTGTATGGTAGTACTCAATATTTAGATTGGCTGTTAAATTAATGTGTATATTTACTTAACCAACAGAAGCAGACCTTGAACTTTCTGGTGATATATTAATACATATAAACGATCAAAATCTTTATAAAAATAATATCCTGGTATTTCTAGCTTTGAAAGTTGGAGCTCAATGGATAATAGCAGCCAGTGATTTTCTTTGAAATTTCCTTAAAATGTCATGTCTTGTTCCTCTCCTGTAAAGTAAGATTATTTCACTACTATCTATAAGAAAGCTCACATTAAAACAGCTGCATAATATCTAGGCATTATATTTGTATTCCACATTAATAGATTGCAGTGATATGCAAGTAATTTGAGGAGAACTCAAATGAGCTCAAGAATTATCAGAATCATTATGAATAATTAAGCTAGAAAACCCTGGAAAAATGTTCCTCAAGGTTTTGGTTGAGTAGTTTTGGGTTTTCTTAAAAACCTTGAGTGACTATATATTTATTCTTTGAAACAAGATTCGGGAAGATGTACGTGGTAATACTGATGATAATATTCTGGAAGAATTGGCTTGATTATGGGATAAAATAGCCATCTGTTATAATGTGACATATGGAGTCCTAAAAATCAGTACACTATGCAAGTGGGGACAAAGTGGTTGGGGACACTACTCTCAAAAACATGGTAACACACAAAAAAAGATGAAACTAGGTTTCAAATACTATAATGAATATAACACTTTACCTTGAAAAAATCCAAAAGTTCTCAAACTAACCTAGTAAAATCAATTTTACTGTTTGATTTTATGAGCTAGATTTTGATTAGCAGTAACATTTTTTTCGATTGGGACTTCAGTTCTCAATTCCAAGTTGAGGTGCTAGACCACAATTCCTGCTGTAATTTGAAGTTTGGATTCCTAATTTGTTCTTTTATCGTCCATATTTTAGCACAGTAGAGATTTGTTAACTTCTGTGAAGGTGGCTCCAAAGCAGTGCAGCCACTTAATGGTTACGCAAACTGTTACCCTATTACCTGTCACTTGTTATCATCGATTTGTAGCTGTTTCATAAAATTTCCAGTAGATGGCAGTAAAGTTTCTTCAATAAAGGATTCCCTTTCTAATTTGTGGAAGTCATTTGTGTAGGCTATTGTTGTGGTTGCTGTTCTCAGTTTGTACAGTCAAGTTCTGTGGAAATGGGTGCCCAAGAAGACCAGAGTAGAGTACTCTAAAATGTGATACCCACGCTAGAGGCTCCTCTTAATCAGCCCTAAGGCCAAGTTAGTCTTAGTAAACCACTGTGGTGGTTGGAGAATCAGGTGGAAAGTAGGAATGATTTTTAGTTTCAGCCTGGACATCTGGAGGAGGTGAATGGCAGATTGAACGCAAGCATCTAATTATACTCCTCCCAGAAACTCCACCAAACCTAGTAAAGGTATTTTATTTTAAAGACATGATCCGTCAAGGATATGGAGAAAGAGAAAGAAGAAAACAGCCACACACACACACACACACACACACACACGCACACACACGCACACAAATTGAAAGCTGAAAAGCAAACAGAGTGTGGCAAATGACGTAGCTTACTTAAGAAAGCCAAATCTTAATCTGGCTATGAAGAAGGCCAAAAAGGAAGCTGACCTTTACCCTAGAATCTTCAAATAGCTCAGGAATTGAGCCAGACATATGTGGTAGCAGATCCTCATGTCTCCTCCTCTTCCCCATTCCACTGAACAACTTTCTTCCTACCTATACCTCCACCTTAGTATAAGACTCCAAGTGTACTCTTTGGAGGAAAAAAAAAAAAAAAAGCCCAAGGATCTTTGGATTGGGAGATACTAGGCAAAATTGAGAACAGGGCATTTTACCACATATGAGGGAATTAGGTGAATATGTGCACACTGAATAATGGGACTCCTCCACCTTTCTTCTCTCACTTGCCTTTACCCTACAGGCAGGAGATTAGTAGAATACTCCTTGGGGTATTTAGCCCAAGATGAAAGATTAAAGGATACCAACTTTCCCAAGACTAGTGGACATCTGAAGAGAAGCCTGAAGACTAGTGGACATCTGAAGAGAAGCCTGAAAGCGAGAGACTAGAGCATACAAAAAAGGAGGAGGAGAAGGAAGAAGAGGAGGAAGAAGAAGAAGAGGAAGAAGAAGAAGAAAAGAAAGAAAAAAGGAAAAAAGCAACATGGAGGTATAGAGACTAGGCAGGGGACAGAAAACTTTTAAAAAATGATTGATATCCTCAGAAAGATAGGATATTACATATATGAAACAAGAACAGAATGTTTTACAAAGTTGAGCTTTTGTCTATTAAAAAATTAGAATATAAAACTCAATAGAAGGGTTGGAAAATGGAATTGAGAAAATAGAAAGTAGAGAGAAAAAAAATAAATAATGAGAGTACCAGTCTAGGAAGCTGAACATCGAAACAACAATTCCAGAAAAAGGCAAAGAAAGGGAGCAAAACCGTAGCGAAATAATTTCAGGAAATTTCCCACCACTGAAAGATATGTGTTTCCAGATTGAAAGGGCTTACTGAGTTCCCATGACAAGGCACATTTCATGAAATTTTAAATTGTCTCTAATGACAAAGAAACAGTCTTACAAACCTGCAAAGAAAGGGAAATCGGAGTACATACAAAGGATCAGAAAGGCTTTGGACTTACAATAAGCAATATCGGAAGCTAGAGAACGATAAGGAATGCCCTCAAAATTCTGAAGGAAATTTTTTTCCAGTCCAGAATTGTATATTTAGCTATAAACCATTAGTCAAGTATGAGAATAGCATAAAGACATTTTCAGACATGCAAGACTTAAAAAAGGTTGCCTCCTACACATCGTTTTTCCTGAAGCTAATGAAAGATATGTTTTACTAAGAATGAGGACAGGAGATTCAGCACAGGGGAGAGAAAAAGGGAACTTTTAGTAGAATGCTAAAGACAGAACCAAGTTTAATAGCTCAGTACAAGATGTAGAATGAAGACAGCCAGTTCAGACTGGAGCAGCTGATAAGACTGTAGTGAGACTTTCCAAGAACACAAAATTGATAAATTAACTCAATCAATGGAAACAATAGGAAGCGCGTTTGTGGTTGAATTAACAATAAGCACATAGATATCTGAGCAAATGAATAATACAAGAGAACACTATAAGAGAAACAAAAAAGTAGTTCAAGGCAAAGAGAATACTTCTATAGCACCTTTTAACATTTTAGGCACTTTACAGATGTGAACTTTTTAATCCTTGTAAACCCAAGAGGTAGATAATGTTACAATGAATATTTTATGGGTAAGGAAACTGAGGCATAGAGCGGTGAAGTAACTTGCCTAAATAGCTAGACAGCCAATAAGTGGCAAAAATAGGATTTGAACCCTGGAAGTATGCTTTCAAGATCTATGCTCCTGACCACTATGCTACAGTCTACATAGGATTTACTCTGTGGCTGGAGTTTAAATAACATACATAGTCATAATATTGTTTGCCCTTACCAAAATTACTATGTAACTATATAGGGAGGGTGAGAGAATAGGAATATGTATGCACCTACTGGGATGGTGATAGAGGAGGAAAGATTCACATTCTGATCTTTCATAGTGGAAAGTCAATAGATAATGTGTAAAATAGAAAAAATTTAAAATATCGATAAAGCAGTGGCTCACACCTGTAATCCCAGCGCTATGGGAGGCCAAGGCAGGCAGATCACCTGAGGTCGGGAGTTTGAGACCAGCCTTACCAACATGGTGAAACCCCATCTCTACTAAAAATACAAAATTAGCCGGGTGTGGTGGTGCATACCTGTAATCCCAACTACTCAGAGGCTGAGGCAGGAGAATTGCTTGAACCCAGAAGGTGGAGGTTGTGGTGAGCCAAGATCGTGCCATTGCACTCCAGTCTGGGCAACAAGAGTGAAACTCTATCTCAAAAAAAAATTTTTTGGTAATAAAAAATACCAAAAATTTTTTGGTAGAGATGGGGTCTTACTGTGTTGCCCAGGCTGGTCTCAAACTCCTTACCTGAAGTGATACTCCCACCTCGGCCTCCCAGAGTGCTGGGAATACAGGTACAAGCCACTGCATCTGGCCAAGTTTCATAACTTTAGTTCTCGTCATCTTCTAACTCTCTTCGTGGTTTTAATGATCAACTTCCCTTTAAAGCTTCTCTTTCTTGACTTCTGTGACATTTTTTCCTCTATTGCTTATGTCCTGCCTCACTGTACTTTTTCAAGTATTTCCCACCTTTTAAATGCAGATGTTTAAATGTCTTATCCTTAGCCTTCTTCTTTTGCTTTGTCCTTTCTCGGTAGTTGACTTCACCTATATTCATGTTTCCAAATGTCATCCCTGGGCCAATACCTTTTAAATCTCTATTTTTGGCTTCTACTTCTCTTCTCAGTTCCAGATCTGAATTCCCAATTGGTCATCTGAACAGCTGTACTAGAATGTTCAAAACTGAAGCCATTATCTTTGATTAGTTTCCTTTGTTTGTTCCTTCCCTCCCCAAAACCTGTTCTCATGTGATGACTGGTTCTGTTAATATGTTAATAATATGATTCTGTTAATATCCTTCTAGTCATTCTAACTTTACATTACTCTTTTATTTCTACCTAAATAACAACTACTCATCTACCTGTTCCTGTTTCTATTTTTATCCTTCTGTAGTAACTCATTTTACTGCTCATTTGTCATTATCTTAGAGCACTAATTGAATCATACTACTTTCCTTGTTTAAACACTTTTATTGTGTCTCCATTGATCTATAAGATGAGGTTCAAATTTACAGTGACACTAAAGGTCGTATATATTCTGACCAAGATTTAGCTCTTTAAGGTCATCTTTTTTTTTTTTTTTTTTACCCACCACAGGTACGTATTATGGATTCTGGCCACATAGGACTGCTTCAGATTCACTAGGCATTCTCAATACACGTGGGCTTTTGTTCACATAGGGCATAAACCTGTAATGTCTTACTCTGTTCTTCCACCTTCATTTCTACCTTCCATGTGTAGAAATCCCATTTATCCTAAGGGCCCAATTAGATATCACCTCTTGGCAATCTTTTTCTTCATTCACTGATCGGAATTCACTAGCATTTTTATCTGTGATAAACAGTATTTTTTGTACTTCTGATGTTTGGATGTATGTTCTTATATTTTCAGTAAGTTATTGGTATGTATCATCTTTACTAGATTGGAACCTCTTAGATGGCAAGATTGTATCTTACTCACCTTGGTATCACCATAGCAGGTTGTTTTGTACATAATTGCAGGCTGAGTGAATGACTGATTATTGAACAAATGACTGATATTAGACATATTAGAGAAACTTTCTTGACTTTCAGGTGGAGCATGTCAAAGTGAAAAATAATCTTAGATGTGGGTAATTCTTTTTTATCCTGAAGGGAAAACCATACCCACTTTAGAGAAAATTGTTTAGTAATGAAATTAGAGAATTACTAAGTATCATTGCACAGCCACAGGGCTATAAGCAATATAGTCACAACTATTGGTTTTGATAAATACAAATTTGGTAAATGCCATTGTCCAAGTTAACAAGTCACAGTATCAAGTGTACATGGTTGTGAATGTCAGATCTGAACTCCTTGCTGTTGGTTAATATCGTAACCATAGTTATATTAGTGAGCAAGATATTTGTGTTTATTTTTAAGATTTTATTAATAGTAAATCACTTTTATTAATTATTTTCTTATAGAGAATGGTAAGAGAAAATAAATTATCTTAATGAAAGGAAATGACCATTTTATCCTTTTTGCTACATTTCACAAAATGAATATTAGGTTATTTATAGCAAAAACATGTATTAGGTTGTTAAGAGATCAATTAGTATACAAAAACCACACAAGAAGGTTTAGCAGTTATTTCACAGATAGAGGGTTTACTGTTTCAGGAAAGAAAATGCATACCTGTAACTAGAACACATTCTGTCTAGAAAGGATACCTTTACCAGTGCCAGTGCTGGGTAGTGGAAAATGGCACCAGCTTTGAAGTTGTCTTAACCTGAATTCAAATTCCGTATCTTCTCATCATTAATCCTGAACCTCAGTTTCCTTGTCGGAGGAGATTTTTATTATGATTCAAAAGAACAATGCAGGAGCAGTAACATAAACTTTGATTTGAGACAAACTTCAGTTCACTCTGACTCATAAAATCATGGAACCAGTGAGATAATAGATTAGGTGTTATGTTTCTCATCTTGCTTGGACAGGTTTAACCTACTACAAAAATTTGAAACTGGGCATAGTAGCTCACTCCTGTAATCCCAACTACTTGGGAGGCTAAGGTGGGAGGATTGATTTGGTCCAGGAGTTCGAGGCTGCAGATTGCACCACTGCACTCCAGCCTGGGTGACAGAGCAAGACCCGATCTCTAGAAAAAAAAAAGAAAAAGAAAAAAAAAAGGAAGAGAAAAGAAAAGAAAAAAAGAAATTTGAGGTGTGGCATCTCTTAAAGCATTCTATCCCTATATCTTGTTACATTGCTCATTTGTTTTTTCCATTTTCACTTGCACTTACTTTCTTCTAACGTATAGTCATAATTCACCAGTCTGTTATGTAATGAAGGTAGAAAGATGGGAGTGGGCTTGTTTATAATGCATCTTGAAATATGTTTGGAGACTTGACCTAGACCCTTGACTGCCCGGAACCTTTTCTGAAAGGAAAAATAAGTAATTTAGATAAGTTGAGAAAAATTAGCTAAATATTGTTTAATTGTACATGTGCATATGCTCTCTTTTTAGGTAGCCCAAGATTGGCTGTGCTGTTTACCAAAGCCTTTTAAGTTTACATTTCAAGCAGAAGCATTTATAAATCAGATTGGTGGAAAATCTAGTTTAATTTTATATGCAAAACAGACTGTAACTGTCTCGAGGGATGAAGTTTTTGGTTTGTTATGACCCCCTTGGCACCCACCTGCCAACTGGTCTCTATAGTAAAAATGCTTAACCAAGAAAGCTCCCTAGTTTCTCATGAAGCTGTTGTGTTCATTGGATTGTTCTGGTTACTTTTATTTCTGTAAAATTTAAAGCCATTTTCTTTCCCGTTGTCTTCAGATATTTGCATGTTAACATTTTTCCTCATTTTAATTGATATTTAATATAGCACAACAGGAAGCCTCCATTCATTTCATTTTTTAAAAACATTCTCCTTACAAACTTCCTATTTTGTCTGTGTTTGACATGTTCTTTCTAACTCTGAAGAGTAGAGAATAACATAGGAAAAATTCAAGGTAGAAAACAGTGACTAGAACATGAATTCACAGGATGAGAAGGAAGTAAACGCGACTGAATTAGAAAGAGAACCAGTAATAGAGGAAAGATAATTATCAGTTCATTTTTTCCCCTTAAAGGCCTTTAGGTTTTTTCCCTCCCACTTTAATCAGAGTAGTGCCACCAAAGAGTCAAAAATGTATTTAAACAAATCTTTTGTAATTAATTTTTAAAGGTAGGAATTGTAGAGAAGTATTCATTCAGATATATGTATTAGGAACCAGATGAGCTAGGGATAGAGCTAATGAGATAATACATTGGGTGTGACTTAAAATAAGAAGAGAAAAAAATATATTTAAAAGCAGAATATCATTAGCAGTACATATAACAGTTGGATAGAAATAGCCTTGGAGTAGCCACTAAAGGCTAGAAAGTTTCACAGTGGTAGATAGGCTCCCTGAAAGAAACTATATGTGGAATAGGAGAAAAGAGAAAACTAGGCCTCTTCTAATAAGGTTTGACATCAGTGATACAGTTAGTTACAGTAAAAAATGAGCTTTTATAACTAAATGTGTTACTCAAGTTAATGTTAGAATTAGCTGGGTACCATGGCTCTGTAATCCTACCACTTTAACAGAAAGATTGCTTGAGGTCAGGTGTTTGAGACCAGCCTAGGAAACATAATGAGACCCCATCTCTACAAAAAATGAAAAAATTAGCCAAGCGTGTTAGTGTGTGCCTGTAGACCCAGCTACTTGGGAGGCAGAGGTGGGAGGATCACTTGAGCCAAGGAGTTTGATTCTACATATAGCTATGATTAAATAGTCTACACTAGCTATGATTATGCTGCTGCACTCCAGCCTGGGTCACAGAGTGACACCAAGACCCTGCCTCTAAAAATAAAGAAACGAATTAATAAATAAGTAAGAATTTTTTAAACTTTCCCAAGAAAAATTAATTTTGCAGAATCTCATGTACCCATGTAAAAGGCTGGCTTATATGTTTTCCACGTTAGAAAGAATTCATCATAGATCAAAGGTATATGGTATCGGTTCTCATCAGGGAATATGAGAATAGGTTCAAAATTTCATTAACAGAAATCTACCTCCCTCGTAATTACTGCTAATAAGTGAGAATAATAAGTGGATTTTCAAAAGAAATGTTATTAGACTCTAAGAAGTCACCTTTTAGTATGTATTTGTCTTTCAAAATTTATGGTACGCTATTTCCATTTTATTTGTAATAATGCTGTGCTGTTTCAGAATTGGTTATTGTACTAAAAGTTTATGTCTCAGAAAAGAATATCTAATTAATTTTTTATTTTATTTTATTTATTTTTGAGGTGGAGTTTCGCTCTTGTTGCCCAGTCTGGAGTGCAATGGTACAATCTCACCACAACCTCCGCCTCCCAGGTTCAGGCAATTCTCCTGCTTCAGCCTCCCAAGTAGCTGGGATTACAGGCATGTGCTACCATGCCCGGCTAATTTTTTATTTTTAGTAGAGATGGGGTTTCTCCATGTTGGTCAGGCTGGTCTTGAACTCCCAACCTCAGGTGATCTACCTGCCTCGGCCTCCCAAAGTGCTGGGATTACAGTGGTGAGCCACCACTCCTGACCAATTTTGTTTTCCTTTCTATAACCCCCTTTTTCTCCCATTTTACCTATGTTATCTTGTCTTATAGACTTTTTATCACATGTTTTAAGTGATGATTCGTTCTTTCTGGAGACAATCAAAAATAGCATTATCCCTATGGTTTAAACCATGCTACAATATAAATATTGAAAGGCTCTTAATAAAGGACAAGTTTCATGTAGTAATACTGTCCAGGTCAATAGAACAATCTCATTCTAACTTAGCATTTCTTTTCTATTTTGAATGAAATTAAAATTATCAAACTCTTTAAAAAATGTCAGTATGTGTATATATCCAAATTTAGTTGCTCCCATGGAGGTCCTCTTAAGTAGCTTTTTAAAACTATAGTATTTCCTAGTATTCATTTAGATTATGAGTAACATTCTTCAGGCTATAAACTATTTTTAAATTAGAATCTTAGATATCAGAAAATTATTAATTTACCAGGGAGAATATAATTAATAAAACACAGTTTATTTTATTTTTATTTTATTTATTTATATTTCGAGAAAGGGTCTTACTCTGTCACCCTGGCTGGAGTGCAGTGGCATGAGCTTGTCTCACTGCAGCCTCGACCTCTTGAGTTCAAGCAATCCTCCCACTTCAGCCTCCTGAGTAGCTGGGACTACAGGCGCACACCACCACACCTAGCTAATTTTTTTGTATTTTTTTTATAGAGACAGTATTTCTCCACGTTGCCCAGGCTAGTCTCAAATTCCTGGGCTCAAGCAATCCACCCGCATCAGCCTTCCAAAGTTCTGGGATTACAGACATGAGCCACTGTGCCCAGCCACAGTTCATTGTTGAATCAGAAAGCGTAATTGGCAGAAAGACAACCTTGTGGGTTCTTGTACCTAGAAAAACAGTATAGAAATGGCCAGTCCCAAGAGTGACCTTATTTAGAGAAAAGGTCTTTGTAGATATAATTAAAAATCTCAAGGTAAGAACATCCTGGATATCTAGGTGGGTCCTAAACCAGTGACAAATTTCCTCATAAGAGACAGAAGAGGGGAAGACATAGACATGGAGAAGAAGGCCTTGTGAAGACAGAGGCAATGATTGGAGAAAGGCAGAAACAAACCAGGGAATGCCGGAAGCCACCAGAAACTGGAGGAGGCAAGCAAGTCTTCTCCCCTGCAGACTTCCAAGGAAGGGTGGCTCTGCCTATACCTTGGTTTTGGACTTCTGACTTCCAGAAAATTATGAGAGCATAAATTTCCATGGTTTTTAAGTCGCTCTGTTTGTGGTAATTTGTTATGGTAGCACTAGGGAGATGATACATCTGGTTATTTTTTCTGCTATACAGACTATCTCATCTCCTATCTCGTTTCTAGTATACAGTACCATGAATCTGCTACTTTTAATTGAGTCTCTTACTCCTATTTCTTTTTACATTTTTTTATTTTTAATTTGTATGGGTACATAGTAGGTGTATATATTTATGGGGTACGTGAGATATTTTGATACAGGCATGTAATGTGTAATAATCACATCAGGGTAAGTGGTATCTGTCACCTCAAGTATTAATCATTTATTTGTGTTATGAACATTCCAATTGTTATTCTAAAATGTACAACAAATTGTTGCTGACTGTAGTTACTTTGTTGTGCTATCATATATTAGATCTTACTTATTCTGTAATTCTTATTTCCTAGTATCACCGATTGCCATCTCAAATTCATCTATGTTTTTAGAATAAAAATAAAGAATAGTTATAAATGTGAAGAAGCAATAAGTGATGTAACTAGGTAAACATAATGATGACAAAACAGTGACAATGCTAAGTTCTGGATATATTTTATCTCATTTATTCCTGGCAGTCATCCTATGAAACAAGTATTATTAGTACCCTTATTTTATAGAGAAGAGTACTGATGCCAAATAAGTGGTAGAACCAGAATTCAAACCCAGGTCTGTATGACTTTAAATCCACCTCATCATGGTGTTTCCCTACTACTTTATACAAATCACAATTACCAATAGGGTATTTCTAGTTATGAGTGATTTATAAATACTAAAAGGCAGCTGTGAGACCTTGTCTCTCTTTTCTTCCTCTCCCCAGCTATATTTGTTGCCTGATTCAGAGCCCCGCAGAGTGATTGACTTAGCAAATTGCCTAACCTAGGGAGTACAGCCTTTCATTCCTCAAATATATATTTTTTAATTCCTATTATGTGCCACACACTGTTCTGGCCTGTTGAACAAAGCATTCAAAAATAGCCAACAGTACAGATAAAAGCCTCTGCCTTCAGGGAACTTACATTCTGGTGGGACTGGACTGGCAAAGCAAACACCTTTACAATATACCACATGGTGACAAATGCAATGGAGAAAAAAGGTAAGGTAAAAGATGTAAGGAGTGCTGTGGGTGGAGAAGGGAGCAAAGGAATGCTATTTTTATATGAGATCATCAGAGAAGGCCTCACTGATTAAGGAACATTTGGTGAAGATCTGAAAGAAAATGTCCCAGAACTGACATTTGAGTTCCTTGAATTTCCAGTTTAATAGGCCTATGAAATTCCAGTTTAGTAGGCCTGTGAAGTGCTCAACATTGTGAATAAATACAGACCCCCTTGAAGGCACATCTTCAGGAAATTTCAGAACATCCACAATGGGAGAGACCCTTCTAAAAGTTTTCAGGGATTTAAAGCAGAAACAAAAAATACTCTATAAAGGATTTGAATAAGAGCAGCATCTGACTTCTTGATAGTAATATTAGAGGCTGAGACGTTGGAGCACTGCCCTTAAAATTCCAAGTGAACATGATGCCTAAACTGTTATTATATTCCAAGCTAATGTATCTGTCAAGTATAAGAAGGGGTAAATCTTATACTTCTTATACTAAAGTATAAGTATAAGTAAATCTTATAAGTAAATACTAAATACTAAATATAAGTAAATACCAAAGTATAAGTGTAAGTAAATCTTAAAAGTAAATCTTATACTTCTTATACTAAAGGACCAGACTGAAGTTCCAGCTACTCAGGAGGATCACTTAAGCCTAGGAATTCGAGGTTGCAGTGAACTATGATCACACCACTGTGCTCCAGCCTAGGTGACAGAGCGAGATCCTGTCTCTTAAAAAAAGGGACAAGAGAAAGACAAGGGTTATCCCCAGAAGCTTGGTGAAAGGAAGTCTCTGGATGGCAGCTATGTAGCTGACTGAGTGAGCATCCAGTCCAAACTGGGGTAAAAGGATGGAAGGCTCTGGTATATATTAGTATTATAAGTTAGTAATAAATATACATTCAGCAAATTTTGGTTAATTACATTGTTGACTAAGTTGTTTTAATCAGAGCCATTAGTGGGGGCAGGGGGAAGGATAAATATTATTGAATGCTCAAGTTAAGGTACTAGTTTATTATAGTTCCCCTGTGTTACAGCAGTGTTACCAGATGACTAGTAAGCCCTGCACAAATCTTTTCTCAAAATCGTTTGATTGGATAAATTTGGAGGATTGGGCTAATGCTAGATCACAATATGAGTAACATAAGTAATGTATTATTTTGTCCTAATGGTTCTGCTTGTAATATATATCTAAGATTCTGCAAGCTACTGTCCTGCATACCTGAGAAATTATTTCACAAAAGTATTCTATTTACATCTCTCCTTGGGTGATTTATGATGTCCGCATTTTTTTTACCAAGGTGTCTGTGATTACAACATAGTGTATGTAGTGTCTTATTTCTAATACATATTCTCTGTGGATGGAACAAAAGACTAAACAGTGAACGGTACTCTTGGTAAAGTGGAGTTCTTTTTGACCAAGTTATAAACTTTTTCACACAATTGTAGTTGCAATGGGCTGTAGTTGGGGCCATGAAATAGCAGATTAGAAGTGTTCCCTGGTAAAAGAATTAAACATTTCTGTAAATGGAAGGAAAAGAAAAAGATTTCGGAGAATCTGATCAATAATAGCTTGTGGGTCCTAGTGAATGAAGCAGTCTATAAAGAGGTAAGGTTTTTGAGGGAAAAAATACTGTGTCAAATGAGGGGCGGATGATAAAAATTGTTCTTATTTTCCTTTTTTTCGCCTTTCGTCTTCATTTATAGAATTTCTATACAATGACTATGTTTGGCATTTAATAACAGTGGCTCTCCCCCAAAATACTGTTTTTATTTTATTTTACTTAACAAATATTTATGTAGTGGTTTGTGCCAAGTACTGTTCTAAGCACTTTGCAAATATTTATTCACATAACCCTATAAGGTGGATACTGTTATTATGCGTCTTTGTTTGTTTGTTTGCTAGCACTTAGTGAAACTGAGACAGTGCTTGTCCAAGACATCATAAGTAGTAAATGACATAGCTGGTATTTGAACCTAGAAATTTGGCTCTAAAGTCAGTCCTCTTAACCACTGTGCTCTTCTATCTGCCAACATAGTACCTTACAAGTGGTGAGCAGAAGAGTCAGAGTTCTGTTTTATTTTTTATTTTTATTTTTTGAGACAGGGTTTTGCTTTGTCACCCAGGCCAAGGTACAGTGCTGCAAACTGCAGCCTCAACTTCCTAGGCTCAAGCAATCCACCTGCCTCAGCCTCCTGAGTAGCTGGGAGCACAGGTGTGCAGCACCACACGTGACTAAGAGTCAGAGTTCTATATTCCCATGTCCTTGATATTGTCAGTGGTTGAATCCCTATGCCCTTATAAAAATCAATTTGTTTGTCAAGTTGTCTATTTTACTGTTATTTAGTGGAGGAAAAATGTGTAGTAATCTATTTAAAAATATAAAAAGAGACTCTACAGGGTTTTTGTTGCTATTAGCAATCATAGGACAAACTGTGATGAGTGAAATCATGTTTATTAGAGACGTAACTTCATGCGTCTTTTTTTTTTTTTTTTGAGACGGAGTCTCGCACTGTCATCCAGGCTGGAGTACAGTGGCCGATCTCGGCTGACTGCAACCTCTGCCTCCCCGGTTCAAGCTATTCTCCTACCTCAGCCTCCCGAATGGCTAGGATTACAGGCGCCTGCCACCATGCCTGGCTAATTTTTTTTTGTATTTTTAGTAGAGACAGAGTTTCACTATGTTGGCCAGGCTGGTCTCAAACTCCTGACCTTATCATCTGCCCACCTTGGCCTCCCAAAATGCTGGGATTACAGGTGTGAGCCACCATGTCTGGCCACTTCATGCATCATTTAAAGAATTTCTATACAAAGAACATTTTTGGCATTTAATAGCATTCAATAAATATTGAGTTCAGTTAAATGTCAAATAAGAGTGTACAATATACTTTCAACATTATTCAATTGATTATGTTCTCATTAATTTCATGTTTACATGTATAGATACGTAAAATTGAAAACATGCATCATAAAAATTTTAGTAAATTTTAAATGTTTTCTGGATTATGATTTTAATTGTGCAATAAATGATGGTATATGATAAAGCATAGCCCAATAATAATAGAATTTTTCTAATTCAAGCCTAGATTTTCTCTACAGAAAAACCTGTATTCTCAGCCAGACACGGTAGCTCATGCCTATAATCCCAGCACTTTGGGAGGCCAAGGCGGGCAGATCACCTGAGGTCAGGAGTTCAAGACCAGCCTGGCCAACGTGGTGAAACCTCGTCTCTACTAAACACACACACAAAAATTAGCCAGGGGCGGTGGTGGGCACCTGTAATCCCAGCTACTCAGGAGGCTGAGGCAGGAGAATCACTTGAACCCAGGAGTCAGAAGTTGTGGTGAGCCGAGATTGTGCCACTGCACTCTAGCCTCAGCAATAAAGAAAAACAAAACAAAACAAAAAACCTATATTCTCAAAATCAATGTTGTGGCCTGACACTTTGCCAGTCACATGGAAACCACTCTTTATTTCCTTGTATAAGGGAGAAAAAGTTGTCTCCAATTCTTGTACAAAGGTATCCCTGTCTAATTTCTCATGTGTGGCCTTGAGAAATTAATAGTGGCTGTTTGAATCTGCCTTTAGTCACTAATGAATATTTCCTTATCAGATTTATTAATATCTCTTTTATTCTCTGAATTTTGTCATCCATAAAATATCACTCAAATATTAGACTTTACTGAGATGAAACTATTTTTCACCTATTTTTGTTTTTTGTCAATATGACGTTTTAACTCATTTATGCCTAGTGTTCCATTATTGGAACACTAAACTTGTGGGAGTTATTTATATCCTATTGTTCAAGGTCATTACCAAAATCTCATTTTTTTGCAAAAAAAAAAAATTGCAGCCTGTGGCATAAATGGGTTAAGACCAGCATGTTAGATACATTATTTAGTTTTAAATGAATTCAAAAACCCAAGCAATATGCTGAGTTTACTTTACCCGTGGGGCACATTTACCTGTTGATAGTAACTACTGTTGAAGATAGGTTACAAAATAGTATATAATCATAATAGTAAATAATCATAATTCTTGACTATATTAAAAAACAAATTATCTTTTCTTAGAATTACTTCTCTACTCACTGAAACAAACTTCTCTTAGAGGATTTTTCAGTTTTTCATTAGTAGTAATTTATTTTGTCTGTGTTTTCAGCAATAATAAATTTAGATATCATGTTTTATTGCCAAGAGAAAATATGTTAACCATTGTGGTAGGCAGAAAAACTTGGCTTGTTTTTAAAGCAACAGTAAATCAATCTTTGAATGTAGTAGTTGCGTTTTTGAACTACATCGTGTTTTCTTTGTGGGATCATTGTTTTGGAATTGATCATGAATTGATTATAGGCCTTGCATAATTCCATGCTTTTTATAACATTGTTTTTGCCTTTTCTGGGTATAATAGCTAATTCATTTCTTATCGTGTTGAATTTTTTTAATAATAGTAATAATTTTTTACTGCATGTGCAGAAATTTAGAGGGAATTTTTAACCTCTTGAAAGTTATTTTTCTTATTTAATGATATTTTCAAAAACTAAAAATGATTATTTTTTGGTTTGTTTCTCATGTCCACAATGTCTTATACTTGGTAAAAGATCATTCATTTATTGCAACTTTTTTTTTTTTTTTTTTAAACGGAGTTTTGCTCTTGTCACCCAGGCCGGAGTGCAATGGCATTATCTTGGGTCACTGCAACCTCTGCCTTCCGAGTTCAAGCCATTCTCCTGCCTCAGCCTCCCAAGTAGCTGGAATTACAAGCATGCACCACCATGCCTGGCTGATTTTTGTATTTTTAATAGATAAGAGTCAGGGTTTCACCATGTTAGCCAGGCTGGTCTCAAACTCCTGACCTTCGGTGATCTGCCTGCCTCGGCCTCCCAGAGTGCTGGGATTACAGGCGTGAGCCACTGCACCCGGCCGCAACTTTTAAAAGATAAAAAAAAAATGCATGTCATTATATAGGAACTTTAAAAAATAATCCTTCTAAAAAAATAGGAGGCAGGCCGGGTGCGGTGGCTCATGCCTGTAATCCCAGCACTTTGGGAAGTCAAGGGGGACGGACGCACGAGGTCAAGAAATCGAGACCATCCTGGCCAACATGGTGAAACCCCCGCTCTACTAAAAATACAAGAATTAGCTGAGTGTGGTGCTGCACACCTGTAGTCCCAGCTACTAGGGAGGCTGAGGCAAGAGAATCACTTGAACCCTGGAGGCAGAGGTTGCAGTGAGCTGAGATCGCACCACTGCACTACAATGTGGCGACAGAGCGAGACTCTGTCTTTAAAAAAAAAAAAAGGACAATATATTTTAAAATACAATATTTGGAATAAAAATGTAATATAACCAGAATCATAAAATAGAACAAGATTGTCCTTTTGGAGCCTGAAAAATAATTGAATAAAAGAGTCTTATTTTTGTCACTATCACTACCCTAATGGATCAGAAGTAATAAGTAGAAATACCACAGGTTAATTTTTTTTTTTTTTCCTTAAGAACTTAAATTTTCCTTTGGGGAATTTATTTTCTTTTAAAAAATAATCAGGACCGTAATTGTGAAAGGTTTGGCTAAAGGATAATATTCTACAGAAAAACAATATAGCATATCTACAAACCAAAGACTATATATTTGTAATACTGGTTTTTCTTCTCTTTCTTTCTTTATATAAAAGATAGTGTCTGATTAAATTCATTGGCCTATATAATATTAAGTATGTTTTAAAATGGAGGAGGAAAATAGCCACTGAACTGAGGAAAGGGGCCCCTAATTTTCTCTTGAATTTGATTTCTTCCAAGCAACACAAAATTTGGTGCCAGACTACTGATACTGAGAATATGTTCCTCTCCTTTCCTTACTCAATCTATTCCCTTCTCCCTTAAAACACACACACACACACACTGTCTCACGCACACACACTGATCTTCCTCTCCCTGGCCCCTCCATATTCTAGGACACAGATGTTTGGAAACTGCTCACACACTACACAGAATGATCATTTTCAAGTCAGGAGCTGCCTCTCAGATTCTGAGTGATACAGCCCTCTCCAGTTGCTGAAACAAATGAAAAAGCACATAAGTGGAATGTCCTTTTGAAAATTCAATACATTGTTCCAATAAATATATATGTTGCTGCATCTAGATGAATACACACTGAGGAAAAGAGCAGTAGCTTCTGATAAACCTAATTTGGAACAATATGCAAGCTCCTCTATAAAATTAATAATATTATAGAAAATTTGGAAAGTATGGAAAGCTGTGAAGAGGAAAAAAAGAACCCAAAATGCCAATTAAAGATAAATTTGGAGTAGTTTAGTGTACCATAGTGGTGAAGGGAAAGCACTCCAAGAGCCAGCTAAAGCATGAATTCTGGCTCTACCACTTTGTAACCTTGGGCAAGTTACTCACTTAACTTGTGTCTCCATTTCCTCATCTGTAAAATGGGAAAAACAGTATAATTTACTTCTTAGGTTTTATGTTTTAGAACTCTGTTTTCCTAGGAAATTGCTGTTAGAATTTTCCTTTTTCTTTTCTTTTTTTTTTTTTTTAAGGCTTGATGACAGTCTTTAGACTCCTGCTGGATTTTGGTGTGCTTCAGTTAGTTGTAAGGAAATAATGGAAACTGGATGAAGTTAACTGCTTGCAGTAGCATTTTGAATTATATAGTACATATATATGTCTTTGTATCAGTGGTAAGCCAAGGACTGATTGTACTATAAGGTCTATGCTTTTTCTAAATAGATTTTATAAAAACAGTAGCCCATAGTTGCAAATATTCTTTAAAACGAAGGCGAAACCAAATGCCTAATGAGCGTTATTTTTACTGAAACTGAGTGTTATCTGCATTATATGAGAAAAATGGACTAGTGCTTTTGTTGTGACAGCACATTAGCTTAATAGGAAATCCATAAGCCTAACAGATAATTTTGTGTATGTATATGTATAATTATGTATGTGTATATATAAAAATATACGTATTATATATAAATAAATATATATATATATATATTTTTTAAAGCCACTGAGGAAAATAAATTTGTTTAAACTCCCTTTTTAAATGAGATCCAATATCACAGGCATGTCCTTGGCTCTCTGAGCACATTCAAAGATAGTATCCAGTAATATCCAACACTATCCCAAGATATTTTTAGTTGCTTTTCATTGTTTATTCATGAATTTTTTTGTAGAAATAGAAGTGTTGGTTTTGTTCTTTTAGTATAATCTTACTCATATGATGAAATAAAAGTAGGAAAAGATTTCCTTGTGTTTTCCCATTTAGATTTTGCTTAGTAGTAGTAGTATTATTTATTTATTTATTTATTTTTGAACTGTGGTCTTATTCACATGAAAGCTTTAGTTTCTCAACTCAATACCTGGGGACTGATATTTAATTTTGCCTACTCCCTATAATACTTCCTCCTAGCCAATTGCCGTTCCAGAAAAAAAAAAAAAAAAAAAATGCAGTCCACTAAGTCATCTTAGTGGGAAGAGCAAAGTAAAGCTCTAATGCTTAGCCAGAAGTTTTAAAAATATTTTGTGACTATCATAATTGTTACTTGTTTGACATGGCCCTTTCTAAACACTTGTAAGTACTTTGCTAACCACATGAATTAACAAGTCTTCTGATCTTTATAATGCCTCTTTATCAGAGAGCAGAAGTATGTATGTATGTGTGTCTGTATATTGTGCTGGCATCCCATCATATAAAAATGAAATTAAGTAAAGTTTTAATGGCATTTCTGAATAAGTGGGTGACTTTGGTGTTTGTCATTCAAATTATAAACAATGGTTTTCTTTTTGAATATGAACTCTCAAAAGAATGTAGTGGGAAGACCCACATATCAGAATGCCAATCTTTTTTATGGGTAAACATGAAGAGACACTGTGTTTATGGTTAAAAGAAGCTGAGTTTATGATCATCTGCTGTTCAAAAGAGAAAGCACATGTAAGCACAAGAGCCAGCACACTTACAGCCTGAAATAACCTCAGTTGGTTTGCTTTGAGATGTTTTCTGCTTGGAGGAGGAGAATATGGGTGTCAACAGGGTGGCTTGTTGTTCGTTAATTTATTTGATAAGCAATAAAATTGATATGCAAGTAATTTTTTTTTTTTTTGAGACGGAGTTTTGCTCTTATCACCCAGGTTGGAGTGCAGTGGCACAATCTCGGCTCACTGCAACCTCCTTCTCGCAGGTTCAAGCAATTCTCCTGCCTCAACCTCCTGAGTAGCTGGGATTATAGGCGCCTGCCACCACGCCTGGCTAATTTTTGTATTTTTAGTCGAGACGGGGTTTCACCATGTTGGCCAGGCTGGTCTTGAACTCATCACCTCAGGCGAGCCACCCGCCTGGGCCTCCCAAAGTGCTGGGATTACAGGCGTGAGCCATTGTGCCCAGCTGTAATTTTTAATTATATACAGCTATCTTATTATTTTTGTGCCCATTGATTTTCAAAAAGATCGTATATTTATGGTTTCAGAATTTATTTTTTATTATTTGTTTGTTTGTTTGTTTATTTTTTGAGACATTTTTTGCTGTTACCCAGGCTGGATTGCAGTGGCATAATCTCGGCTCACTGCAACATCTGCCTCCTGGGTTCAAGTGATTCTCTTGCCTCAGCCTCCTGAGTAGGTGGGATTACAGGCATGTGCCACCATGCCTGGCTAATTATTGTATTTTTAGTAGAGTTGGGGTTTTACCATGTTGGTCAGGCTGGTCTCGAACTCCTAACCTCAAGCAATCACCCACCTCGGCCTCCCAAAGTGCTGGGATTACAGGCATGAGCCACCGCGCCCAGCCTGGTTTCAGAACTTCTTAATGGCTAGCATGTGGAATTGTATACCTGTACCAAAGTCAGAATCCCATAATACTACTTTTATATGGGATGGAGGGAAAATACATTATCTACATTCTTCAAAATTCAGCAAGTATACTATTTGGTTGATTCATAACTAGGAAAAAAAATCTCACAGCCTTTTAGAAACACAATATTTGTTGATACTGAATTTTGAAACTATCATAGATGTAGCCTCCAGGAGTTTACTTATCCCTGTTTTCAAACCATTTATTTATTCAACAGATACTTAGTAAGCACTTACTATGTGGCAGACAGTATACTCAGCGTTGCAGATATAGCAGGGAACAAGGCAATTATAGTCTCTGCCACCACTCAGATTCTGAGTGATACAGTTCTCTCCAGTTGCTGAAACAAATGAAAAAAGCACATAAGTGGAATGTCCCTTTGAAAATCCAGTATATTGTTCCAATAAATATATACATGGTAAGGGTGGGGTGATAGCAGGGACTTTGTCTTATTTCCCACTTATCCCCAGAGTTTAGGAAAATGCCTGACATTAGTCAGTATTTCATAAATGATAGATGGATGGATGAATATATTTCACTCATCAAACCTTTTTAAAGTATTTAGACTTAGGAGGACTGTAGCATGACTTGAGGACAGGGGCCATAGCATATCTATTTTCTTATGCCAGAGCCTAGCACTGTGTATGTTATGTGCTGAAATAAGAACGTTAAGGAATTCATCTCCATTTTGTGCAGTTACAAGTAACTAACTGAAGCCAATAGAATTAAACACCAAGGAAAGATAGCTCTTTCATCATTTACCCAGTTAGGACCTATTTCTAACAGGTGGGATCGTGGTCAATAGAAGTTGCTTCTCAGAGTAATTTCTACTTAACCTTCAATGTCTATGAACCCATAGCCATGTGCTGTGGTACCATGGCCAGGGAAACGCAGCTTTTGGGATAGAGACTGAAGTGACTGGTAAAATTTTAATCTTCTCCTGCAGCATGAGTAAGTTCTCCAAGAAGCTGGAGAAGCACAAGTAAATGCTTCACTATTTAGCCATGAGCTCAAGCTAGAAAGTGGCTGAAATTCATGCCTATGCAGTGAATCCCTCATTGGTTAGGAATAGCCTCACAGAGTTTGATGGAGTTTTGAATTGGTGCATTAGATCACACAATTTGACCCCTCAACTCAGCACCAAGCCTGTTCATTTTGGATAGGTGAGGCCACTTTAGCCATTTTATTTCTACAGATAATCACTATGTTATAATTATTTGGTTTCACATTTCTCCCCTGTATAAAGAGTTGGGTAGGGTTGTCTTGACTAATCCATCTTATGTGGTCCTAGCCCAGCACTACACTCAATAAATGTTTGTATTAGGTTGAACTATATAAAATGCTGTGTTTGTAAGTCAAAAAATAGTCAAATATTAGCAATGATCAAGTGAATAATAAGAAAAATTCAAGCAGTGAATGAGTGGTTGGACTAGATGATTTTAAAGATGTCTTCCGGTTCTGGAATTCCATGACCTTATGATTCAAACATAAATAACATCATCAGTGAGTTTCAATACTTAGTTACCAACTTATGAAACCATGGTATTCATATTATACACAAACATAGCACCTTGTTCTTGTCCTTCTCGGAACTTATCACAATGATTTAGCTATTTTTATACTAGATGACTATGTGCTCCTCATCTTAATGTGTAATACGTAGCTAATGTGTAAGATGTATAATACATATATACATAAATATAAATGGGTAGATAGATGATAGATACAGTGTATGTGTTTCCATCAGCTGTTTGTTAAAAGGTAGATGATACATTAATACTGTGTTGTTTTCATGTCTCTTCTGTTCCAGTGCTTTAAGGTGGCAGGTGTAGTCCACTGTGATTCAAACTATGAATTTTTTCATTGATGAGTTCTGATATGCTAAATTCAGCAACTGAGCACCTGTATAATATGTTAGGTCATCATATTAATAATGAAGATTATATAGTTGACTTGCCTTTTTATTGGGGGAATATAGAAAAACAAAAACCCTAGAAATATAACTGATTTTAAAACAAACTAAAATGATGATTGAGAACAGTAATACTATCTATAATTCCATTGCATCTAGTAGGAAATTAATTTTGCAGAGCCACTCAGTTTGTTTTGATTATTCTTTATTTCAAAAATGAAATTCGCAGTTTTAATCTCAACAGTAAATCTCTTGATTATAGCAGAGCTGATTTTTATCTGTCAATAAGTTAAAAAATTTTTGAGGAGGAAAAGCAAGCATCAACTTCCAGGGATCTAGTAACTTCCTAACTTAATGGGACTTGCCTAACAGTAGATGAACTTTTCATTTTAAAACTTTGCCTTTAGTAGTCAACACTGTCCTCAACACAGCTACAGACTATATAATATAGCGTCCATACAATACAGGGCATTTCTGTATGAATAAAGTATTACATTTTTAAAAAATATCTTTTAAAAAATGAAGTTATAGCTTAAGACCTGACTGAAGGGCTTTAGGGAAATAAAACTTTGTTCCTTTTCTAAATTTTAGATATTTCCCTTATGGTAATATAGGGAATTAAAGTGATCGGTATAATAAGGTAGTTCAAGATAGTAATGTGTATGTGTTAACAGACTTCTGTCTCTGCGTCAACTGTAAGGTTTACCTGGTTTTTATACTCTGAAGAGTTTATATTTAAATTCAACATAATAAAACATTCAAAATAAGAATCTCTGAACTTAGTTTTATTGTAGACTGCTTATGAAAAAATCACTTCTTAAAGTGCACAGATGCACACATCCACCCTCCCATCCTTTGTGATAGAAAAAATGATTACTTAGCTTGGTAAATCACATTGCTTCTCCTGAAGTAGACTGACTGTACCCAGTGCTGTGAAAGAAAGCCCAGTGAATGAGTAAGGAAGGGTGGCTATTGTTTAGTGCTCTCCAGCAAAAGAACAGGATTGGGGGTGGGGTTGGGGTGAGGATTGAGTTTAACTGGCATTGGCTCTGGCTTTTCTGCATTCCAAACTGTCTGAGGCACGAAGTGAGAGCGAAAAGGGAGAGAGCAGGAGAGCGAGCACAGGAGAGCGAGTACAGTATACAAAGTGTTTTGAGTTTCTGACTGGCGTGCCGGAAAGATCATGTTAGCTCACCCAGAAACTTCACAGGATGCAGACCACAGGTAAGAGTTCCTAGAGTCTGAGACTGAAATGAAAAGTCACGTATTTAAGGGGAATGTGGCTTTTTAAAAATTACACAAATGCAGTGACTATTTACCTTTATGATTATTGGCTTTAAAAAAATAGGTTGGTTTTTATTGCTGTGAGTTCACAGAAATACTGTGTGGAAGCTGTCTGTTAGCATTCCAGTACAAAATCCAGCACAAGAATAGCCATCTAATAAACTCAGATAAATTAAAAGAATAATGACCACAGCAAAATATTAACACTGCAGCATGTACTTGTTCTGTTAATAATATGAAATGGATCCTTATTCTGTATCTTTCCTAAAATTCTTTATGAAATATAAAGATACCTGGGAACAGGTAAAGCTCATTTCTCTCTGAGTGAGATAGAATGTATTGACCATCAACAAGATGTTAACAGCCTTGCTTGAACCTCAGTAACACATAATCAATCTGTGTCATTCAAAAGTTCAACAGGTTTGATCGATAGACAGCAGTAAGAGCATTCGAAAGAAAACTTTGTTACTTTTGCCCAAGGTAGGCTTTTAATATCCTCTGCCAAGATGACAAGTAAAAAAGTTTATTGACTTATTGAAAGTTAAATCTGAAAGAGACTTGGAGATTATCTATAGTCTAGTCTCGCCATTTTCAATGAAAATTTTGTGGTCTAAGGTACTTGCGCAAGGTCAGAATTAGGAACAGAATTGAAATGAAAACCCAGATCTCCTTATTCTCAGTTTAACGTGTTTTTCATAGAACCAATTATATACAGACTTATATTTTACCTATACTACATCTGCTAGCCTCAGGTACAATGAATTATTGCCTAAATAGACCAGGTACATCATAAACCTAGATTGAAATCTTATGGGGAGGAGGTATTGAGAATAGATGTCGTCAAATCACTGTTGATACATACTCTTGACCAAAACCAAAAACATATAACAAAATATTTATCAAGAGGAAAAAATGGCTTTCAGTGAAGGAAAATTACTATAGTTTGTATGCTGCTTTTATTTAATTATGCTGCTTTTAATTTTTTAAAAGACTTTAGGACTTGTCAGTTTTCTGTGTAAATGTTAGTAAACTTTTTTCTGTATGCAAATATCTATTTTTGTAATGTGTCTATTTTACTGAAAGCAAATTGTATTCACTGCCTTTCTTATGTTTACTCAAAGAAAAATATGAGATAATATTTTTAAATCATCCAACTATTTTGACCCATTGCTTCCTTATCCAAAGTCAATTTCTGTTTCTCTCTGCTTATAAGGATCCTCTGTTATTTCACTTCTTGAATTATGTGTTAGAGGATAATTTAAGTGAAGAGATTTGAGAGCCACAACAGACAGGGAACATCTGTCTTCATACATTTTCATTTAGTCCCTAAAAAAGGTTGCTGCCCTTTCCATTTTTCTGGAAACCATTGTGGGGATGAGAGGCCACACTATTCTAGTGAGCTAAATAGTAAAGATAGCCACTGTCAACAGAATCTGTCATGGCTCTTTACAACTCCTGGGAACAAGTTAGCTTGATTTCGCTGCAAGCACAGTAAAGGGATGTTGTCCTTTTGTATTAAAGCCTGACCTGCTCATTCCAGTTTTTGGCTGGGTCTACGTAAGTGCAGTTCTGATTTACAAGTCTGTGTAGGATGGGCAGTAAGTTATAAGGAATAGTTTCCTTACTCCTCTCGGCTATATCAGAAACCAAATTACCAAGTGAATTCTCCACCCAGTAGGAAAGAGGAGACTGTTTGTCTTACTGGAGAATCCATTATTTAAGCACACTGTTTTTAAGAGGACCCATGGCTGTGAGAATAAGGACATAATGCTGTATCCAACTTAACAGTATTCATGTTGTATTACACAAAGCTTAGATTCTTCTCTCAGCTTTTATCCTGCTTTTAATATGTGAAAGGACTGCCATGATATATCTATGTATATTATGTTGTGTGTGTATTTTATATGATAGAATGAGAGAGTAAAATGGGCCTTTGACCTGAGTATATTTTCTGATGCCAGAAATGATCAGAAGTCATTAATCTATTGCTGGTATTTTACTGATCTAAGTTAAAAGAAACTATTTTATTAACCAAGCTAATCATGATAAAACTCACTACCATGCACTACAAAGAGAAAAATACTCAAAGGACATTCACTTCTTTTTAAATTCTGAAAACAAATGTCAGATTATGCAGGTTTATACTTTCCGTGTTAAAAATAAAATAAAATAAAAAGGTGCCCACTTTGTGGCTAAAGACAAATTTTATTTTTAAACAAGTTTTTATTGGCGTATAATACATGTAGATAGTTATGGGATTCATGTGATAATTTAATACATTTACACAATTTGTAAAGATCACGTCAGTATACTTGGGATACCCATCACCTTAAATGAAGACAAATTCTAAATGGGAATAGAGTGAGTAGAGTGAAATATAAGTGGCATGAAAAAGAAACTCTCTTATGTATGTGAAATAATTTTCTTTTGACCAGTGTTTTCTTGAAGGCAGACCTATTTTCACTATTCATGATTTTCTCCTTGATACTGCTTTTAAAATTTTTTCCCATGAACAATCTATATATAAATATTGTTTATATATTAAATTTTCAAAGAAGGTAAAGAGCTCTACTATATAATGACAACATTTTCTGAAAAAGATTTGGCTATAGTTGATCAAGACTTTTGACTCATTGAATGAAAATGCTCTCTTTGCTGTTGCAATTTCTTTCTACCTCTTGGGCATAATTCTATGTTATGTATCCCAGTTAAATCCCCAAGAATGGAATATCTTCAAAGAAAAATGAAGGCAAAAGATAGGGGCCAGGGGCAGGGACTTGAAGCTGGACATATAAATTGTTCTGAGCTGTCAAATTAATTCTTTTACTCATGAAAGTTACCCAGTTATCCACCCAAGACTCTGAGAATCCTTTTATGTAAATAACATGGTTGTGTTTCCCCTTCTGCTCCAGTCTTGACCTTCAGCAGTCTCTAAAGAGAAAAAGTGTTTGTTACAGACTCTTTTTGTTCTCTTCTGTTCTTTCACGCTCCCTAGTGGTTGTTCATGGTCATTCTTGTTTTCAGTTCCCTGTATATCAGTTTTAGTGAGAAGGAGGTGACTGTTGTATTGTGAAATAAGGTTCACCGGATTCTTATATTTGAGTTGCATAAACTTTCTTAAAATAACTGATTCTTACGTGCAGAATCAGAAGCAAAAATTTTTGTCCTGTTGTTCCTAGTGAACAATGATTGAAGAAAATGAGTCATGACTCAGCGATATGAATTCTCTTTTAGCCGGGGTTATTTTTAAGTGCTGATAGGAATTCCATCTATCAAAATTCCACATTTAATTGTGGGTATGATCTCAGCTTGTGTTTGGAAGCCTTAAGCAATGCCACTCAGAATACTTTCTTTGTACATACTTGACAAGTAAGAGAGACTTACTAAGTCAGTGATTAAAATTCAGATGAAGGCCTTTGTCCTCTCTGGTACCCCCTTGCCCCTACTCAAACCGTGTCATGAAGCTGAACTGGAAATACTATTAGCTCAAGCGCATGAAGAGGGAACCATTGAGGAGATCCTGTTAATAATATGACTCTATAGAACTCCACATTTCTGTCATTCTCAGGTTTGCAATATTTTTTGAGTAAATGAGTTGCTGAAAAGCACCTTGGAAAATTAGTTTAGGTTTGTGCAGACCTGTTCTTTGAAGAAGAGAAGATAGCTGGTTCTGCTTCCTCTTTCTAATGTCAGATCTTGGAAAGCAAGCAACTTGAGCTGCTGGAATAAAGCAGGTGTCGTTCAGAATCAGGTGTTGCCTAGGATAGCTAGCCTGTTAAACAAGTTGCTAACTGATGTCCTGAATCCAATTCCAGAGATTACGGAGTACCTTTGAAAAATGTTATAACAGCACTGTTGTGTAACTATTCATAAATACTACCTTTAGTTTATATGAAGATTAGGAAAATGGGTATTCTTTCCGTTTTTAAGATTCTGGTTTGTAACTTTTTTGCTGAAATACTTCAATTGGGTTGTGTGTGCTTCTCGAGTCAGATAGGAGAAGATAAGATGTCTGAGTCCCTACTTCAATCGCTCTTCTTTCCAGGAATACCTGGAATATGAAGTTTCAAGTAAATAAGTAAAATGAAATAAAAAAGAGAAGTGATTTGTCAAAATGAGTGCAAGAAGAGCCACCAAAAATCTAGCTTGTGTGAGTACATAGAATTGAGTTTATTCAGTCAAAGGACAAGGGAAAATGTGATAAGTCTATTAACAGGGAAGGATAATCATCTTCTGTGTACCAAGAGCTCGTTTCTAAGAGTGTGTCCAGTATGGTTATAGAATATTTCTTGTCAGCATTTTCTCAAAGTATGGGAAACTAATCACTCAAAGGGGAAATAGATTATTTAAATGCTTTCAACATGTGGTAGAGGAATTTCTTCACACAGAATTTGGTCTGCTTTATTTGTGAATCTCTCTTGTACAGCTGAAATTTAAGGAGATTTTTTATTAATTAAAATATTTTATCTTTCATATAATTTGCTACATCAGCCAGGTTTGGTGGCTCACACCTGTAATCTCAACACTTTGGGAGGCTGAATCAGTAGGATTGTTTGAGGCCAGGCCTGGCAACACAGCGAGACTTCCTCTCTACAGAAAATTTAAAAATCGGCCAGACAGGGTGGCATGCACCTCTGGTCCCAGCTACTGAGAAGGCTGAGGTGAGAGGATTGCTTGAGCCCAGGAATCAAGACTGCAGTGAGCTATGGTCACATCACTGTACTCCAGCCTGGGTGACAGAGCAAAACCTTGAAGGAAAAAAAAAAAAAAAAGAAAGAAAGAAGGAAGGGAAAAGAAATCGCTATATACATCCTGACGTTTTCCTTGAAGCAGTTTTCCTCCACCTGAAGTCCAGTGAAATGTCACTGTAGTTTCCTGAAACAATAAATACACTATTATATGAGTAGCATCATTTACTTGTCTGGGTATAATTGTTAAAATTTTGAAATATGCTTTTAGTATGTTTAGTTTTATTTATTTCCTTCCCCTATTATAAAAAAACAGCACTTGGAAAATGATTAATGATCAACTTTTAAAGATAATTTTTTAAAGTAGCTTTTAAAAATCAACTAAAGCCCTTACCATTCTCTTCTCATCTCTGAGAAATGGTATAGACCATTTTTATTAACCAAAAATGTAGTATAAAGAAGAAACCCTAGGAGTTACTGCTATCATTACAAGGAATGAAAACTAGTCTCCCTTGGAAATATTTTTTAGCTTATACAAGATCAAAATGTACTAGGCAGAGGAAATTTATTATAATACAAAAGGTAGAAGTCTAGTGGAAGTATAGCTATTTGTCCCCAGTGCCTCAGTAGAACTGTTTAGTTCAACACTTGTGACACTATTTTATTTTGGTTTCGTTTGATTTTTTTTTAATGGAAGAGTGTTTAAAACCAGAAGCCAGGCTTTGATCTGGTCTTTTTTAAAAGGAATATCCAAACAATGATTTACCTGTTTTTCTCAGAAACTATCTTACTGTGAACAAACTGCAAAATGTATTTAACAGTAAAATCTTAATTATCAAGAAATAGTGAGCTTGAAGAGTGTGACTATTGCTGTAAAGTGCTGTGATTTATGACAGCTTCCCAGTAGGTTTCTCCCAGGGTCAGTGTCATGAAACCCATTTTCATTTTACTTTGTTCTTGGATTAAATATTTAAAGGTAGAATTTTTCTCTTTCCCCCTATCAAACCTGTATTACGGGAGAATAGAAACTGTCTTAAGGCTCTTCAGATTTAGTTCAGATGTTGCTTATGTTACATTTTCTCTGATAGTCTGAAAAAATAAAGTTTTAAATTTTAACGTTTGATCATAATATATAACTGACTCCTACACATCAGTGAGAAAAAAGCAAGACTGGAGTGCTCATTTTACAAAAGAGGCAATCCAGATGACCATTTAGTATATGACAAGGTGTGCAGCTATTGTTAGTCATCAGGGAAATGCAAATTTAAACCAAAATAGGATTACATACCCATCAAAATATCTGAAATGAGAAAAAAGAAAATACCCAATGTTGATAAGTATCTGGAACAAAAGTAGTTTTCATACCATATTGACGGGAGTGTAAACTTGTACAATTACTTTGAACAGCTATTTGACAATATCTCCTAAAGCTGAACAATGCTTAGTGACCCAGCAATTACACTCCTGTTTATGTACCCAATCGAAATGTATACCTAGGTTCATCAGAAGACCTGTACAAAAATGCTTATAACAGCACTATTTATAACAGCTAAAAATTTGAAACTACCCAAATGCTCATCAGCAGTGGAATGAATAAATTGTGGTTTGCTTATAAAATGGAATTCTATACAGCAATGAAAAAGAACAAACCACTACTTCATGTGACAGAATGCATGAATCTTACAAATGTATGTTGAGCATGAAAAGTCTCAAAATAATACTCACTGAGTGATTCCATTTATATAGAGTTCAAACTGATCTAGGGTGATGGAAATCAGGATAGTGATTATCCATATGGGGGTAATGACTGCCAAGGATATATAAGAGAGGCCTCTGGCTGGTGGTAATGTTCTGTAGTGGTGGTGTTTTCTGGTTCAGATGCTGGTTACTAGCATGAATTCCATTTGTGAAAACATATTGACCTGTATGTATGTTATTTGTACACTGTTCTTTTTTTCTTTCTTTCTCTTTTTCTCTTGAGACAGGGTCTTTCTCTGTCAACCAGGGTGGAGTGCAGTGGCCCAACTGATCATAGCTCATTGTAACCTCAAACCCCTTGACTCAAGTGATCCTCCCACCTCTCAGCCTTCTGAGTAGCTGGGACTATAGGTACACAAGACTACACCTGGCTAATTAAAAAAAAATTTTTTTGTAGAGATGGGGTCTTGCTATCTTGCCCAAACTGGTCTTAAACACCTGGCCTCAAACAATCCTCCCATCTTGGCCTCCCAAAGGGCTGGGATTACAGGTGTGAGCCACCACTCCCAGCCTATTTCAGTTTCTATACATCAGAAGTCTAGGCAGAGTGCAGCTAGTTCTCTGCTCAGGGCCAAAACAAACATATCAGTCAGACCACGTTCGCATCTGGAGCTCAGAGTCCTCTTTCAAACTTGTTCAGGTTGTCAGCAGAATTCAGTTTCTTGCAGTGGTAGGGCTGAGATCCCTGTTTTTTGCCTTGCTGTTGGCAAGGAGTCACTCCCAGCTTCTAGAGGCCACTGTTATGTCCCATTTCCATGGCCCCCTCACTACTTGGCACTTACTTCTTCAAAGCCAGTGAGAGACTCTTACTCTGATTGGATGTATGAGTTCATTCTTGCATGGCTAAAAAGAATTACCTGAGACTGGGTAATTTATAAAGAAAAGAGGTTTAATTGGCTCATAGTTCTGCAGGCTGTACAGGAAGCATGGCAGCATCTGCTTCTGGGGGAGTTTCAGGGAGCTTTTATTCATGACAGAAGGCAAAACGAGATCAGGCTTCTTACATGTAGGCAGGAGCAAGACTTGGGTTGGGGAGGTGCTACACACTTTTAAACAACCAGATCTTATGAGAACTCACTATCCTGATGACAGGACCAAGGTGGCATGGTGTTAAACCAAACTGTCCCCATGACCCAGTCACCTCCCACCAGGCTCCACTTCCCACGTTGGAGATTATAATTTGACATGAGATTTGGGCAAGGACACAGATCCGAACCATATCATTCCACCCTTGGCCCCTCCCAAATCTCATGTTCTTCTCACATTTCAAAATACAGTCATGCCTTCCCAACAATCCTTGAAGTCTTGACTCGTTCCAGTATTAACTCAAAAGTCCAAAGCCCAGAGTCTTAGAGAAGGCTAGTAGTCCCTTTTGCCTATGAGCCTGTATAATCAAACACAAGTTAGTTACTTCCAAGATACGATGAAAGTATAGGCATTGGGTAAATACTCCCATTCCAAAAGGGAGAAATTGGCCAAAAGAAAGGGGCTATAGGCCCCATACAAGTCTGAAACCCAGCGGAGCAGCCATTAACCCTTTTCCCATTTAGAAAACAAGAAGTGCAGCTCGCTGCCAGCGCTCATTTAATTTTGCATAAACATACTCTTTGAGGCTGAAGCAAATCTGACTGATTTTCAATGTGAAAACAAAATATAAAAACTGTTCTTGGAGTTAGTTCTAAATAGAACTAACATCAGAATCATCTGAATCATCAGAATTGTCTATTTCAGAAAAATTGAATTCATCAAACGAATCTTTGGCCAACAACTGTTGCAGAATGACGTTAACATCACACATAGGAATGCTACGTTTTCTAGGATTTGACATTTTTAGCAATCGAGAATTACTATATTTTGTAAATGGAAATACCAGTACTAAAAACAGAATGCTATAAATAGAATGATGTGTTTTGTTTTCAAAGTTGATATACTAGAGCAATATGAAAATAATAATAAAAATGAGATATTTCATGGCAAAGTTATCTTGGGGTAAATGCTGAAACTGCAGGCTCTGCCAACAAGTATTCTTGGGGCAAATGGGAGAAGAATTTAATCTTAAGGCTCCAAAATAATCTTTGACTCTATTTCCTACATCCAGGACACACTGATGTGAGAGGTGGACTCCTAAGGCCTTGGGCAATCCACTCCTATGGCCTTTCAGGGGTCAGCTCCTGTGCTGTTCTCATGGGCTGTTGTTGACTGCTGGCAGTTTTTCCAGGTGCAGGGTATAAGTTGTTGCTGGCTCTACCATTCCAGAGTCTGTAGGATGGTTCTTCTTACAGCTCCACTAGGTAGCACCCCAGTGGGGATTTACTGTAGTGGCTCCAACCCCACATTTGTCCTCTGCACTGCCCTAGTAGAGGTTCTCCATGAGAGCTCTGCCCCAGCATTAGGCTTCTGCCTGGACATCCAGGCTTTTCCATACATTCTCTGAAATCTAGGCAGAGGCTCCCAACCCTCAGCTCTTGAACTCTGTGTACCCACAGGCTTAACACCATGTATTTAAGGCTTTCAGCTTGTACTATCTGAAGCAGCAGCCTGAGCTGTACCTGGGTCCCTTTGAGCCATGGCTGGAGTTAGACAGCTGGGACACAGAGAGCAGTGTCCTGAGGCTGCCTGGGGCAGCAGGCCCTGGGCCTGACCCACAGAACCATTTTGTTCTCTTAGGCTTACAAGCCTGTGATGGGAGGGGCTGCCACCAAGGTCTTAGAAATGCCCTCAAGGCCTTTTCCCTAGTGTCTTGGCCATCAGTACTTTGCTCCTTTTTACTTATGCAAATTTCTGCAACCTGCTTGAATTCCTCCCCTGAAAATGAGCTTTTCTCTTCTACCACATGGCCAGGCTGCAAATGTTTCAAGCTTTTACTCTCCATTTCCCCTTTAAATATAAGTTCCAGTTTTACGTCATGTCTTTGCTCATGCATATGAGCATAGGTTGTTAGAAGCAATCAGGCCACATCTTGATTACTTCGATGCTTAGAAATTTCTTCTGCCAAATACACTAAATCATCATGCTCAAGTTCAAAGTTCCATAGATCCCTAGAGCAGGGGCAGAAGGCCCCCAGGTTCTTTGCTAATGTATAACAAAAGTGACCTTAGCTCCAGTACCCAGTAAGTTCCTCATCTCCATCTGAGACTTCTTCAGCCTGGACTTCACTGTTTATATCACTATCAGCATTTTGGTCACAACCATTTAACCAGTCTCTAGAGAGTTCCAAACTTTCCTCATCTTCCTGTCTTCTTCTGAACCCTCCACACTCTTCCAGCTTCTACCAGTTAACCCAATTCCAAAGCTTCTTCCGTATTTTAAGGTATCTTTATAGCAATGCCCAACTCTTCAGTACTAATTTTTTGGCTATGATGTAATCCAGTGTAACACAACTGTAATCATGATAGTGACTGTACCATCACCTTGGCCATAAAATATAACCTAATCAGTGGCGTGGTTGTCCCATCATATTACAGATTCCAGGCCCTGAGGGTAGAGAATTATACAAGGGTGTAGTGGCTTATGCCTGTAGTCCTAGCTACTCAGGAGGCTGAGGTAGGTGGTTCACTGGAGCCTAGGAGGTCAAGGCTACAGTGTGAACCAAGATTGTGCCACTGCACTCCAGCTTGGGTGACAAAAATGAAGCCCTGTCAAAAAAAAAAAAGATACATTTTCAGATTACAAAATTTTTTCAGTAAAAGAGACTATACACATCACCTACTTTTATACCACCTAGCAATGATACATCATGAAAGGACAGTTACAGAGAGTATTACTCATTAATATAGTTCTAGAAATCCTAAACAAAATATTAGCAAATGGAATAATACATTATGACTAAAATTGGCTTTATAACACAAATGCAAAGTAGATTTAATATTAGAAAGTTAGAATAGTTTACCATTAATGAACTAAAGGAGAAAAATCTTATAATCATCTCAATTGAGCAAAAACGACATTTAATAAAATTTAACAACTATTCATAAGAACTCTTAGCCAAACAACAATAGAAAAGAATTTCTTTACTCTGATTAGTGATATGTACAAAAACCCCTCAACAAATATGTGTAATGGTGAAAAGCTTTCCCTTTCAGATGAGGACCAAGGCTAGGATGTCCATTATCACCCTTGCTATTCCACATTGTAGTAGAGGTCTCAATCAATACAGTAAGGCAAGAAAATATGTAAGGACTGGAAAATTAGAAACTTTACAAGTGATGTGATTGTTTAGAAAATCCATTAAAAACTTTACAGGCATTGAGTTTAGCAAGTTGCTAGATAACAAGATCCAGAAACAAAACCTAATTGCATTTCTATAGATCAACAATAAACTGAAAGCGAATTTTTTAAAATACTGTTTACAGTAACAAAATGTCAATAACCTAGGAGTAAATCATTTAAAAGATGTGTAAAACATCTAAAAAATAAACTATAAAGCTTTATTAGGAGAAATTTAAGAATAATTGAAAGTAGATATATACCATGCTTCTGGAGTTGGAAAACTGGTTTTTGTGGTGTTAACTTTTACCCTAAATTCCTTTATAGATTCAATGCAATTCCAATTTTAAAAATCTTATGATGCCTGGGCAACATGATGAGACCCCATCTCTACAAAAAAATTGAAAATTAGCTGGACGTAGTGGCACATGCCTGTGGTCCCAGCTACTTGGGAGACTGAAGCAGGGAGGATCACTTGAGCCAGGAATTCTAGATTGCAGTGAGCTGTGATCACACCCCTGCACTCCAGCCTGGGTGACAGAGCAAGACCCTGTCTGTCTGTCTTTCTCTCTCTCTCTCTCTCTAGCTATCTATATATTTGTATATATTAGGATAGCCAAAAACTCTTTTAGAAACATAATTTAGGAGCACTTGCTCTGTCAGCTATTAAGGCTTTTTGTAAAACTATATTAATTGAGACAAAGTGGTATTAGTGTTAGAAATAGACCAATGGAACAGAGTAAAGAGTCCAGAAACAGACCTGTGCCTATATGTACATTTTACTTATGATAAAATTGACACTGCAGAGTGGTGGGGAAATTAAGGTCTTTTCAATAAATGATCCTGGCTCATCTGGAGATCCATATGGAAAAATAAAGTAGAAGTGGATTATTTCTTAACAATTTACATAAAAATGAATTCCATCTAAATTATAGACCTACATGTGAACTACCAAATAGTAATAATACCACTTTTAGAATATATTATAGCATCTTCATGACCTGAGGATAGAGAAGTAATTATTAAATCAAATAGAAAAAAGCACTAATTATAAAGAAGAAAAAGGTGATAATGTTTATTCATATTAATAACTTCTGTTCATCAAAAGACACTACTGAAAATGCAAAAAGTCAAGCTATATAAACCAACAAAGAAATTATACCAGAATATTTCAAGCATCCCGACAAATTGATAAGAAAGACAAAACCCAATAGAAAAATGGGCAGCGACTTAATAGGCACTTCACAAAAGAATATAACCAAATGGCTGTATACATTTAAAGAGGTGCTCAGCCTTACCAAGGAATCCCAAGTTAAAACCACAACAAAGGGGCCAGGCGCGGTGGCTCATGCCTGTAATCCCAACACTTTGGGGGGGCCGAGGCGGGTGGATCACGAGGTCAGGAGTTCAAGACCAGCCTGGCCAAGATGGTGAAACCCTGTCTCTACTAAAAATACAAAAAAAATTAGCCAGGATGGTGGCAGGCACCTGTAATCCCAGCTACTCAGGAGGCTGAGGCAGAGAATCGCTTGATCCCAGGAGGCTGAGGCTGCAGTGAGCCGAGATTGCGCCACTGCACTCCTCCAGCCTGGGTGACAAACACACACACACAGACACACACACACACACAAGATATCCCCACACAATCTCCAGATTGGCTAAAATTTAAAATCTGATGATACTAAAGTTGTCAAGCATATAGAGCAATGGGAACTCCTACATTGCTACTGGGAGTGAAAATTTGTACAGTTACATTGGAGAACACTTTAGCATTATCTAATAAAATTGAAAGTAATGCTAACTCAACATAAATACATGCTTATGTATGTGAGGATGCATGTACAGGAATAAACAAGCATCCATTATAGCCCCAAAATAGATATAACCTGGAAAAAAATCAGTAAAATGAGTTTTAAAAAGGTGACATCATCATGTAGTAAAATGAACAAACTACAGTGACACACAGCAACATTAATAAATCTTTAAAATATAATATTTAGTAAATCAAAATCAAAAATGTGTCTTATTATACTATTTATATAAAATTCAAGAAAAGGAAAAAGAAATCATGTGTTGAGATATGCACATTTCAGTGCTAAAACTAAATAAAAGCAAGGAATGTTTACTCTGGAAATAGGTATAGTGGTTATCTATAGGGTGAAGGGAATTGGGATCAGGATGGAGTATTTGGGAAATTATTTGTTGCAGACAATGTTCTAATTCTTGCTATGACAGTATTATAATTCACTAAAATCTACATTTATGTTTTATGCTATTCTCTGTGGAGTATCATATTTCACAATAAAAATAAAGGCATATATTGAAGACATTTTTATTTCATCGTATCTATACTTGTTATCCTTAAATGCTGCATCTTATTCCACCATAGATTTATCTGTTCCCCTCCTTTTGAATACTTGGAGTGCTTTTGTTTTTTTGCAGTTGCCAACTTTGAATTAAGCATCTTTGTACATATATCCATGTTCATTTGCTTGTGCTGGTATTTCTGTAGGATTGGTTTCTAGAAATAGAATCAAAAGATAATTTGCATTTCATATTTTGATAGATGCTGTTAAATAGCCTTGCAAATTTGTTCAGCCTGTCTTTTCTATTTGAAGCTTTTAATTTTTTATTGTTCAATCTTTCTCTCTTTTCCATTGTAATTTCTGGCTTTTGTGTCATGCTTAGAAAGGCCTTTTTCAACTTCAGTTTGTGTCTTTGTCTGGAATTTATTTTTGGTTATGTTAAATGAGATTTTTTTTTTCAGCCGCATAGCTAGTTGTCTCAGTGCCTTTTTTTTTTGAATGGTCATTTCTTTGTACAGTGATGTAAAAGGTACCCTTTATGATCAGCTAAGTGTCCATATGTCTTTTTCTATTCAGCTGATCTATTTCTATGTCAGTGTCACAGTGTTTTAATGATTATAATGTTTTTCTCTTACTGATACAGGAAATTCTAATTAGTTCTTCCTTTCAAAAGGTATTTGGCCTTTTATTCATGTATTTCCTTTTCCAGATGAATGTTAGTATCAAGTCCCTCTATACTCCTAGCCAAAAACAAAAAATGTGTGTTGGGATTTCAGTTGGAATTACAATGAATGTATAGATTATTTGGGAGAGAATTTACTTTCATAAACATTTTAAAATTCTAGTCATTTTTAACTTTATATAAAGAGCGTATTTTATATATTCTTTTGAACTTTTTCCATTTAAATATTATATTACTCATCTCTCCATTTTTTGCTATAGTTTATCTATTTGACTACTGTATAATTTTTACATTGTTTAACTGTAACAACAAATTTAGATTAAGAGTTGGGGTTAGGGTTGGTATTCAGGTTCAGTCTCTTATTGAAGTATATTGTATTTCCTTTGTTAAGAGTTTTGCTCTTGGTGTCAGTGCTGCTACGAACATCCTTGCAAATGTCTTCTTTTCTCCTTTGTAGGAGTTCCTCTTTGGTATATACATAGGAGTAGAATCTCTGGGCCTAGGGTATATAAATGTTCAACTTCAGCAATGCCAAACTGTTTCCCACCAGCAGTATATATGAAATCTTGAGTCGTCTACATTCTGCCCAATATTAATACTTGGTATTGTCAGAATTTTTAGTGTTTCTCATGGGATGAAGATAAGATGGTTGATTTTTCATATCCTGACTACCAGTAGTACCAAACATTTTTCATAAGTCTATGGCTATATATGTTATGCTTTTGTGAACCTCTTCTTTATATCTCTTGCCCACTTTTCTATTGAGTTGGTCATGCTTAACCTATTAAGAGATAAAAGTTCTTTCTATGTTCTTGATGGTAATCCTGTGAAAAATTGTGGGTCTTGTGAATATCATTTCTCAATTTCTGACTGGTCTTTTTACTTTCTTTATTTAAGGTCTACAGATGGACAAAAGTTTATAATTTTAATATAATGGCCAACGTCTCCAGTCTTTTATAGTCAATACTTCTTGTTTGTTTCCTTTTGTTTCTTTTTCTTTTTCTTTTTCTTTTTTTTTTTAAGAGACAGAGTCTCACTCTGTCACTGAGGCTGGAGAATAGTAGCGCCTTCTTGGCTCACTGCAACCTTCTCCCGGGTTCCAGCAATTCTTGTGCCTCAGCCTCCTGAGTAGCTGGAATTACAGGCACATGCCACCATGCCTGGCTAATTTTCATATTTTTAGTAGAGACTGGGTTTTGCCATGTTGGCCAGGCTGGTCTTGAACTCCAGACCTCAAGTGATCCGCCTTTCTTAGCCTCCCAAAGTGCTGGGATTGCAGGTGTGAGGCACCACACCTGGCCTTGTTTCTTGTTTAAAAAACCATTTCGTATCTCCAGTGTCTCCAGATATTTTTTGTTAATTTTAAAATTTTTTTCTTGACACTTAGCTCTGTAATCCCAGGAGCTGGTTTATACACTTTTTTCATATTGATGACTCTTTCCTGCTATGTTTATTGAACAATCCTTCTTTTCCCTCAGTGATCTAACAGCACCCTGTTATCTATAGTTTCATGGTTTCCTGCAAATATCTTAATTTTTCTAATGAAGCTTGTCCCTAGTTTGTAGTTCTTACTGCTTTTTGGATGGGATCATTTTTCCCATTAATTTTTCCTAATTGATAACTACTGGTATACAGGAAAACTCTTAATTTCTGTATATTTATATTTATTCTAACCATCTTAATAAATCCTTTTATTAATTGTTTTTCAGTTGTTTGTCTTGTCTCCCTCTGCCATCCCCACTTAGGGATACACCTTATTTTCTGCAAATAATTATCATTTGTTTCCTTCTTTCAATACCTATGTCTCTTACTCCTTATCTTGTCTTACCACCTTGGCTAGGACCTCCTACCAGTAACATATAACCCTGGTGAACCCACATCCTGTTGAAAAATAGTGGTGAGTTGGATATCTTTATGTTATTCCTAACTTTAACAAAAATGTTTTTAATGTTTTATATCTATCTATTATATTGCTATTGATTTCTGGTCTGTATTCTTCTTTAAGCTAAGAAAGTTTAGTATAGTCAAGGCAATAATAATATACCTCCATCCCCACCACCCTGGGTGGGGTGGCAGATATTCAGCCAGTCCTTCCACTCCTGCCCTACCCTCTTTGGGTTCTAACCCCTATTGCTCCTAGGCTGCAAACCTGTACTATATGTTACTATACTGAATACAGTAGGCAGGTATAACACAATGATAAGTATTGGTGAATGGAAACACAGAAAAGGTACAGTAAAAATATGATTTTATAATCTTATGTGACTACCATCTTATATACAGTTCAGTATGCCACATATGCCTGTATTCTAAGATTTCTTTTTTTAATTTTAATTTTATTTCTTAAATTGACATGTAATAATTGTACATATTTACAGGGTGCATAGTGATGTTTTGATACATAAGATGTGTAGTGATCAGATCAGGGTAATTAACATATCCATCATCTCAAACGTTTATTATTTCTTCCTCTTAGGAACATTCAGTATCCTCCTTCTAGCTATTTGGAACTATACATTATATTATTGTTAACTACAGTCATCCTACAGTGGTATAGAGTACTAGAACTTAACTCCTCTTATCTAGCTGTAATTTTGTATATTTTACAAAATCTTCCTGTGTTCTGAGATTTCTTAATAGAAAGGGTACAGGATGTTGTCAGTTGCCTTTTCAGCATGTGTTGATATAATCATTTTGTTTTTACGTTTTAATCTCTTAATACAGTGTCATAATGATATTGTATTAAAATATTTGTTCATTTCTCCCAAGTCACAAAAGTAAAGCCAGGAAACTTAAATATAGCAGGTCATCGAAAATACAAATTTGTTCTTTGCGGTATTCTCAAAGCCTTAGAATTTTTTGTGTTTTGTCATCCAGCATACTGACCTTGCGCTTATCCTTTTACTCGGCTTATCTACTTTCATTTTACAAAACATCATTTTGGAATTTCCTAAGATATTTAAATTTTTGTTATTTATTAACTCTGTGCAGAAAAACTTGGAGTCTCTCTTCATGCCGACTAATTACACGACTGCTGAAAAATGAAGATGCAATTAAGGAAAGCAAGGCAGCAACTTACTACCATTTATTCTATGCCGTAATCAGATGATGATGGTGAACTCTGATTTTATTATAAATGACTGTAGATCTTTGATAAACCTTTGATGTTACTGTTGTTGAATTAGTTTCTCCTCTCTCTTACAGCAGCCTCTGTTGACCACAAACCTTAAGATCTTTTTAGCATATGAGACCTTAATCAATGATAGAAGAAAAAAAAGATTCGTGTTTGCAATTTTGTGGTTTTTTTTAAAATATGGACTCACAAATTATATAAGCTTCAGGTCCCACAACACATGAGTCTGCCTCTGGGTATAAGGGGTGAAGAGTGGGAGTTTTATTTTCCCCAGTTCTTGCCCACAATTGTGCTATCACTACTAGAAAGCTGATCTCTATGATGGGGAGCCAATAGTTTTTTACTTTACTTTCAATAATTAAAGTTAATTTAATCTATTTGATTAAAATTTTGTCTCATATCCTATTTAACTCCACCCCCCACCCCCACCGTGGAATAGGAGATATCCAGCCAGTTCTTTCACTCCACCACCCCTGCTCTACCCTCTTCAACTTCTAACCCTTCTGGCATTGGAGTAGGGAGACAGGATTGGAGAAAAGGCGTTCTGGTCTGATGCCACAGTTTTTACTTACCCAGACATGAAATTACAAGCCTCTGTTGGTTATTGCTGCTTTTCTAGCTAACATTGGCCATGAATTTGAATGCCTTCTGTGTGTGTTCCAATGCTGGTTCTCTTATAGGTAGAAGGGTGCAAACTCTTCAGAGGGACCCATAGGGAGCGTCCCCACTGTATAGTTCTTTGGTGTTGGAGATCCAGCATCCATGATATAGACCTGGTTCTCTTTTTTGGTGTCTACTTAGCTCATAGTAATCAACTATATCTTTCCTTTGCATTCTTGTTCTTCCAATCAGCCCAAGGTTACAGGCTGCTCCACTGTAATACCTTGTTCAGGGTTTTATTTTACCAGGGCTGCGATAACAAAGAACCACTGACTGGGTGGCTTAGACAACAGAAATGTATCGTTTCATGGTTCTGGAGATTAGAAGGTGTCAACGGGGTTGTTTCCTTCAGAGGGCTGTGAGAACGAATCTGTTGCATACCTTTTCACCTTGCTTTCAGTGGGTTGCTGGCAATGTTTGGTGTTCCTTGGTTTGTAGGTATGGGTGGGAAGAAAATAATGAAACTTTTATCCCTTTGGTTTTTATCTGAAATAAGGAAAAGTATACTTCACTAATACTTGCTTTATAGATTTGGAGCCCATGTATATCATTTATGAATAAATATACTAGAGATATGAAGTTAAATTTTCTATTGATACAATATTTAAGAAGTACAGACCATGAGCTTCTTGAGAACAAATCTTTTTCAAATTTGTCTCTGTATTCCACAAATGTAATGTATTTTATTGTAATGTTAATGAATTTCTGAAGTAGATAATAATGTAGTTCTGTAAAATAGTTCTGCCATTTAAACTCATTCAAGATCAAATGGGGCATGTTTTACATATCTGTTGGTGCAACTCTTTTATCCAACTACAGCCCAATTTACAACAGATTCAAATACTAACCAGAAGGAAATTAATGAGTTGATTGTGGTGTTTGTTTTTCAGTCAGAGGTGTTTTCTGGATACATCAGATATAGTGTTACAACAATCCAGGTGATAAATGTATTGAACATTTTTGATAGTTACAGCTTTTAATGTAAAAAAAGAAAGGTATGAAAACCCTTGACTTTTTTTTGATTTGCCAAAACATTTCTGTAATAATGTATACATTTTCCATAGCCATTAGTACCCATTAGCTTTTTTTAATTGAACAATTGGCCCTTCATATCCCTGGGTTCTGCATGTGTGGATTCAACCAACCATGTATCAAAAATTTCCAAAAAAAAATGCATCTGTACTGAACATGTACAGACTTTTGTTCTCATCACTATTCCTTAAACCAGTGGTCCCCAACCTTTTTGCCACCAGGGTCTGGTTTCATGGAAGATAATTTTTCCATGGACAGGAGGGAGTGGGGTGTGGGGGTTGGTTTTAGTGTAATTCAAGCACATTATACTTATTGTGCATTTTATTTCTATTATTATTACATTGTAATATATAATGAAATAATTGTACAACTCACCGTAATGTAGAATCTGTGGGAGCCTGAGCTCGTTTCCCTGCAACTAGATGGTCCCATCTGGGGGTGATGGGAAACAGTGACAGATCATCAGGCATTAGATTCTCATAAGGAACACGAACCCTAGATCCCTCACATGTACAGTTTACAATAGGGTATGTGCTCCTATGAGAATCTGATGCCACCACTGATCTAACAGGAGGTGGAGCTCCGGCGGTAATGCTTGTTCACCTGCCACTCACCTCCTGCTATGTGACCTACTTCCTACCAGGCCATAAACCAGTACCAGTCCGTGGCCTGGGGGTTGGGGATCCCTGCCCTAAATAATACAGTATAGTAACAATTTACATAGGATTTACATTGTATTAGGTATTACAAGTAATCTAGAGATGATTTAAAGTATATGGAAGGTTGTGCGTAGGTTATGTACAAATACTATGCCCTCTTTTATCAGGGATTTAAGCATCCATGGATATTGGTATCTGTAGGAGGTCCTGGAACCAATCCTCCATGGATACAGAGGGATTACTGTATATGACTTAAGGTCTATAACATGATGTTTTGATATATATAGTGAAATGATTACTACAGTCCAGCAAATTAACATATCTGTTATCTCATATGCCTTCCTCCTTCCCTCCTTCCCTCTTTCCCTCCCACCCTCCCTCCTTCTCTCCCACTCTCCCTCTCTCCCTCCCTTCCTCCATTCCCTCCTTCCTTCCTGGCTAATCAAGTGAAGCAGTGG
>NW_012102321.1:4844288-4975021 GCF_000951045.1 Mandrillus leucophaeus
TTGTAGTAAGAGTATCTAAAATCTACTCCCTTGGAAATTTCCAGTATAAAATATTATTAACCGTAATCCTCATGTTGTACACTAGATCTCTAGATTTAGCCTACATAGCTGCAACTTTATACCCTTTGACCTAATTCTTCCCATTTTCTCTGCTTCAGGTAACCACTATTCTGCTCTTTGTTGCTGTATGTTCGTTGTTACGTTTGTTTTTGTTTTTTTTTAATTCCACATATAAGTGAGATCATGCAGTGTGTCTGGCGTATTTCACTTAGCATAGTGTCCTCTAGGTTCATTCAAGTTTTTGCAAATGGCAGGATCTCTCTCTTTTTCAAGGATGAATAATATTTCATTACGTACACACCCACCCACATCATAGTTTCTTTATTCATCAACAGGCATTTCAGTTGCTTCCATAACTTGTGTTGTGAATAATGGTGCAATGAATATGGGAATGCAGATATTTTTATAAGATTGTGATTTCATTTCCTTTGAGTAGATACTCAGAAGAGGGGGGATTGCAGGGTCATATTGCTAGTTTTATTTTTAATTCCTTAAGAAACCTCCATACTGTTTTCCACACTGGCTACACAAATCTGCATTTCCACCAGCAGTGTACAAGAGTCCCCTTTTCCTTGCACTCTTACTAACACTTGTTATCTCTTGTCTCTTTGATAATAGCCATCCTAAAAGGTGTGAAGTGATATCTCATCGTGGTTTTGATTTTCATTTCCCTGGTGATTAACGATGTTGAGCATCTTTTCATATACCTGTTGGCCATTTTTATGTCTTTTGAGAAATGTTTATTCAGGTTCTTTGCCCATTTTTTAATTAGGTTATTCAATTGTTTGGCATTGCATTGTTATATATTTTTGATATTAACCCCTTATCAGATATATGGTTTGCAAATATTTTCTCCTAATCTGTAGGCTTCCTTTTCATTTTGTTGATTGTTTCCTTTGCTGTGCAAAAGGCTATTAACTTTTATCCTGTTCCACACATCCAAAGGTAGATTTAAATTAACATAGTTTTCAATGTAAAATTAGACAAAGCATTAAACAGCCTCATTAAACGCTCATAGGAGCAAATAACCGTGTCAAATACCCTGATCAGTTATGGAAAAATTTTGCTCATTTAACAAATATTAAGCACTTACTATGTGCCCAGCATTGACTAATGTTCAGTGAAATCCTTTTGTTAAGAGATACTTGTGAAAAACAGACTATAAACGTTATTTATTGGTGGCAAGGAGTAAAACAAACATCTATATGCTATAAAATTCAACTTAATTTTTCCATTTCTTCACATTAGAAACTATGGGGTCTGGCCTTTTTATTTTGCCACTGACTCTGGATTCCTACACAATTTACTTAACTCTGTTGTAGTGTCTGAGATCACTGATCAAGGAAGAGTTTTACTTCTCATTAAATAACTGTTCACCTTCACCCTTCATACCTCACCCAAAATATCTAAAAATGTTATAGAAGAAACTCCAATATGGAATGTGGTTCTGAGTGTCGGCTCTGAAATAAGAATATCTAAGTCTTCACCCAACCTCCAATACTGGCTGTATGACTTCATCACTTCTCTAAACCTTTGTTTTCTCTAAACCTTAGTTTACTTACTTATAAAATGGGAAAAATGTTACTACAACTTTATAGGGTTGCTATGAGGAGTAAATGAGAGGTTAATAGCACCTCACGTACTACCTAGTACATTGTAAATGCAGAATACATTTGATCTATTATTATTGTTGATACAAATATTCAAATTATTGCTAGGCCTAGAGACAAACTGCAGGAAATGTTACCCTAATGATTTTCACTTTACTTATAGAGCAGTGCTAATCATAGATACATTGGGTTTATATATCCATCTACGCATCTACTCAATAAATGTTAGCTAGCTACTATTTGCTTGGTATTTTGTTAGGTGCTAAAAGTGATAGGCTTCAAGAATTGTATATACCATGAGTAAAATGTAAAATTTAACTTTATATTAGAGAAAAAATATTTCAAGAATAATTCTGCATTAGCTACTTTCTGGGTCTTCTTGAGAAGGAGTTATCTGTTCATTAACAACAGCTGTCACTTTATTTACATTTTTTTCTTAGAAGAATAGCTTTAGTATTTAAAGAATCTGATTATCTTTAATGTTAGATAGTCATTAACATCTTCAGAGTCTGCCTTTAGCTTTGAATGGAACATTTCTATTGAGTACATGTTTTATAATACTGTTGACTACCTTGCTTTTTTTTTTTATTACTTTACATCTTGATGCCCTTTTTCACTGAAATCAAAGCACCTTCTATGTATATATTAAATATTCATATGATGGGAATACTTCTTCTGATACTAACATCCTTGTTACACTGTGGCTCTGCATGTCTAAGTATTGCTTCCTAAATCTAGATAAATGAAAATTCATCTTAGCTTCATTAGTTTCATCGGCTCTAATCATATAATACCTTATATGATCATACAATACTGTATCTCCTCACTAAAATACAAGGAAAGTTATAGTTTGATATTTAAGCTTCTTTGAGGAAAAATATTGTATGTGTACAAAGGAGTATCAAGATAGAGATGCAATCATTGTATCTATCCTCTAGTTGCCTGTTATGTTATGTTATGTTATGTTGTGTTATGTTATGTTATGTTATGTTATGTTATGTTGATGGAGTCTCACTGTCACCCAGGCTGGAGTGCAGTGGCGCGATCTCAGCTCACTGCAACCTCTGCCTCCCGGGATCAAGTGATTCTCCTGCCTCAGCCTCCCTAGTAGCTGGGACTACAGGCACGCATCGCTATGCCCAGGTAATTTTTTGTATTTTTAGTAGAGATGGGGTTTCACCATGTTGGCCAGGCTAGTCTCGATCTCCTGACCTCAGGTGATCCACCCACCTCAGCCTCCCACAGTGCTGGGATTACAGGCATGAGTCACCGTGCCCGGCCTAGTTGCCTTTTAGAAAACTAGTTATTCTTGCTTCCAATCCTTTATCACAATAGTGTATTGAATGTCCATAAGTTCAGTAGTAATCCTCCAAATATTTGAGACATTATTTTAATATGATATAGATTATTACTTTGAATTATACTTGCAATCAGTACCCATGATTTCTCAGTCACCATTGCTTGAAGACACTTTGTTCTTCAAATAAATGCCTTTTTATGATACTGAAATATAATTTGTATAGTAGATTATGCATGGAGTAGCATACCTAATTTTATCCTTAAAATGTCAACCAACATCAGAGTTAAATTTCTCGATTATAATTTTTGTTCTTGGTTTTGTAAGAGAATGTCCTTTGTTTTAGAAAATGCACACTGAAACAGTTGCTGGTGAAAGGAATAATGTCTCCAGCTTCCTCAAATGAGTCAGGAAAAATGCATATATATAATAAAAATATACACAGAGTGATTCAGCAAAGTTGGCAAAATGTAAACCGTTGGTAAATCTGGAAAAAAGATATTCAGGAGTTTCTTATACTATTTATATAAAGTTACTAAAAAATCTTCACCAACTTTAGTTACCAGTTTAGGAAAAGATCACGTATTACTTGCCTTTGTTCATTCTTGAATATCTAGCATTAATATTTTCCTATGTGCAAGAATACTAAAGCAGGAGGAAAGAGACTGAGTTAATGGTTTTGGTTTCTTCAAGAAGGATGGAAATCCCAGAGGAGTTAGGAAGAAAATATGGTGATTGTAAAATTAGAAGATAACACTGATCCGCTATCACATTTTAAAATTACTTGGTACCTCCCCCACCCCGACAAAAAAAAAAAAAAAAACAGATTATAGAAAACATCTTATTTGGACATCCTTTTGAAATATAAGGCTTCCACACAAAAACTTGTACACAAATTGTTCATGACAGCATTCTTCATAATATTAAAAAGTAGAAACAACCCAAATGTCCATTAGTGGAATATTTTCGGCCATAAAAAGGAATGAAGTACTCACTAAAACATGGATGAACCTAAGTAAAAGAAACCAGGCATAAAAGACCACATATTATATGATTTCAGTTGTATAAAATGTCCAGAATAGGCAAATGCATAGTGTCAAAAGTTAGATGAGTATTTGTTAGGGGCTTAGGGGCTGGGGAGTATACAGAGTGACTGCTAATGGACACAGAGTTTCTTTTACGGGCCATGAAAATGTTCTGTGATTAAATAGTAGTAATGGCTACATAAATGTGGATGTATTAAAAATCACTTAAAAAGGAGGAATTTTATAGTATGTGAATTATATTTCAATATAGCTCTTATTTTTAAAAAGTAAAACCTTGCCCATCACTCTTGCCTCGGAGTCTTCCTGTGTAATTAAAGGTAAGCCAAAGACCCCTAACATTACGTGATCTGGCTCCCTATTACTCCACAGTCTGATCTCCTTTTACTTTTTCCCTCCTCATTCCGGTCTAGCTGCACTGCCTCCCGGCTGTTCTTGCCTCTAGCCTTTTTATTGGTAGTTCCTTCTTCCTAAAACTCACGACCTTTAACTGTTTCGTCAAATGTCAACCTCTCAGCAAGGCTTTCCCTGGCTACCCTCTCTGAAATTGTAAACCTCCCCCAAATTACCTATTTGCTTTACCCTTCTCCTTGGCATTATTTACCATGTAACACAATATATATTTTACTTTTTTATCTTGCTATTTCTCTTCCCCATAAAATATAAGCTCCATGAAGACAGAGGTTTTGTTGCTTTTGTTCACAACTGTATGTTAGGGCCTAAAATAATGCTTGGCACATATTAGCACTGATGTTGTTGAATGAATGAATCTGAAAGTGTAAGTACAGGCAGCTGTAACAAAAATCAGGAATACTAAGTAATTGAAGAAAGGGCTACGTATTTTATGCCCTTTATTAAAATAAAAATTAAGTATCTCATGGGACCATGAAACTAAAGGAGTAGAAGGAAAGCAATAATTTGTGTCTTGAAAGCAAAATAATAAAGACAATCATTCAGTTATTAAAATGAAAATAAAACTTTATTTGACCCAGGCAGATCATAGTTATTTTACTTTTCAATGATAAGGACTTGGTAGATATCCAGACATACAGTAAGTACTGAAAATATGTTGCCTGAACGGGCAGTGCTGACATAAATCAGGGATCATGTAGGTATGGCCCATGCCTATTTTTGTAAATAAATTTGTATTGGAATACAGCCATGCCCATTAGTCTGTGTATTTTCTATGGTTGCTTTTGTGCTGTAACAGCAGAGTTAAAGTAGTTGCAACAGATTATATGACCCACAAAATTTAAAATATTTACTATCTGGCCCTCCACAGAAAAAGTGCATTTGTTGACCCCTGCCTAAATTGGTCTTTGTGGAATATGGAATGTGGAATACAGTAGAGAATCATGACCAAACCTTCAGAAGTTTACATTTCATTTCCTGGACTGGCTGTGTTCTGTTGGACAAGTTAAGTTCTATGATTTTCGGTTTCTCATCTGAAAATGAATAGAATACTTATCTCACATGGTTGCTTAAGAATTTTAACTGAGATAATGTGTATAAAGCACTTAGTGAAGTGCCTAGTAAACAGTAAATGACAACCCAGTAAGTAGCACATGCACATGTGTATATACATATATACAGACATGTGTGTACACACAGGAAATGCATGTGCCCTCAAATAGGAACTGTAAGTCACCAGTCATTCTCCAGACACTTTCTATATTTTTAAGTAAGTAATGAATAAAGTTAAATAGTAAGTACTTACTACACATAAGACACCATGATAAACTGCCAAAATGTATGGGATTTTGTTTTTTATGTAGAAAATTATAGTCAAGCATTCTTTTTTTCTTTTCTTTTTTTTTTTTCTAACCCCCTTAGAAACAGGGTCTCACTCCATCACCTAGGCTGCAGCACAGTAGCACAGTCATACCTCACTGCAGCCTCAAACTCCTGGGCTCAAGCGATCCTCCTGCCTCAGCCTCCCAAGTAAGTGAGACTACAGGCATGTGTCACCACATCCAGCTAATTTTTGTATTTTTCATAGAAGTGGGGTCTCACTATGTTGCCCATGGTGTTATCAAACTCCTGGGTTCTTCAGCCTCCCAAAAGGCTGGGATTATAGGCATGAACCACCATGCCTAACCTTCAAGCATTATTTCTAACAGCCCTATTTACAGTATTTTGATGCCCTTGACTCACATTTTAGCAAAATGTACAGCCCACTATAGAGTTTTACATTTTCAGGTAAGTTTCAATATTTTATTTTTAAGGAAGGACTAATTCATGCTATGTTCTGATTATAAAAAGAGGAAAACAGTGTAATGCCTTATATATTATATTATGACAAAATTTCAATCTAGAACTTTTTCTTGGGTGCCTCATTTTCTTTTTTTTGAGATGGAGTCTCGCTGTGTCACCCAGGCTGGGGTGCAGTGGCGCGATCTCGGCTCACTGCAACCTCTGCCTGCTGGGTTCAAGCAATTCTCCTGCCTCAGTCTCCCAAGTAGCTGGGATTACAGGCGTGCGCCACCATGCCTGGCTAGTTTTTTTGTAGTTTTAGTAGAAACAGGGTTTCACCATGTTGGCCAGGCTCACCTTGAACTCCTGACCTCAAGTGATCTGCCTGCCTCAGCCTCCCAAAATGCTGGGATTACAGGCGTGAGCCACAGCGCCTGGCCTAGGTGCCTCATTTTCTAACTGTCAGTATACAGAAGGCAAATTCATCATAGGGCTGGATTATTTTGATGACCTTTCTAACTATACAGTGTTTTCTTTGTTAAAATAAATAAGAGATTTAATTTTTTCTTAACAAAGTTATTTAGGTTGTTAAATGTGAAGACCAATGGTATGAATCCTTAAATCAGGAATATGTGTGATTCTTCAGTATTAAGATATCTGCAATACATGGAATTATAATCTCACTTTCAATAATAATTTAGTAAACAGTTGTAAATCTACTATATGCTAGGCATTACAATTTTTTAAAAACTTAGTAGAACAGAAATTTTGTCTTCTAAAGGTATGAGATATTGTTGAGAAAAACATCATGTAAACAAGTAATTTTAATAAAATAATAGTAGTAACAATGAAAGTACGGACGTGAGAGCCATTAATTCTACTTTAAGATGTCAGGGAAGACCTGGAGAGGTGACGTTTGAGCTGAGTCTCAAGGGAACAGTTCAGTATTGTCAGATGTGTATGGTAGAGTGATACCACACAAGAGGTACCAAAGTCATTCAGCAAAAATCTTTGAGCTTCTACTGTGTGTCAGAGAATGTTTTAGGCAGTTGAACAAAACAAAACCGTTGTCTAATTGTTCTAGACAAATGAACAAAACACACATGACTTTTTTTCCTGCCACTTTCAGTGGAACACGTGAAACACGTGAGGTAAATAATACAGAATGACTGAGTCGAGAGGAGTCTGGGGGTCCCTGACAAGAAAAAAGCAGAAGCCCCGTCACACCAGGAAGTTTGAATGTAATCCTTTAGGCTACTGATTTCCAATCCCAGAGCTCCAGAGATACTGGTATATCATGAAGTTATTACAAAGGAATTAGCAATCCATGCTTTGATATTAAGCATGCATAGCCTGTGGATTTTAATAAAATGTCTTTTACACCTATTTTTATACTACTTTTCAATTTTTTGTAGTTATTTTGAGTAATAGAAACTCATTTAAACATATGAATTCATAATACCTTTTTCGACAGTTTTTATTTTCTCAATCGTGTGGTACTGTCACTGTAACTACTTTTAAGTAGTTGTCAAAATGATTACTTTTTAAATGAGGTCCTAAAATATTCAGCCTGGTATCTCCTGCCAGTGTTGAACCTGGTAAAACTTCTAGAGCTGCCATCTAAAACTTCAGTTAGTATTTGATGAGCGCCATCTAAGTGCCAAGCACTGCTCTAGCCACTAGGATTACAAAGATTCATATAAAACTAGGTCCAGGTCCATGTCCTCAGGTAACTTAGAGTCAGAATGAACTAGAGTCTAGATTAAAAATAAATAAGACTGAAGTAAACATGGAGAAAAGGGTATAGATTCTCAGGATATGTTAAGGAGGTAGTAACTCTTAATCAATGAGAATCTCTCACTGAAAGCAGACTACTAGAATAGAAGCAAAGATCAGATTCTTAGGAAAAGAGCTAATGTTTTGCTAATACAGGGGGAAAAAAGCTCTATCTTTTATTAAGAATATTGTTTTCTCTTAGTAACAAGCCTAATTAATCTCCAGAGAACAAGGATATTAATGATTTATGGATCTGTGAACATACCTCTTCTGCTTGATTTTTCTCTGCCTGGTAATAAGATATAAACCTGTGAAATAATCTTAAGTCAAACCATGAAAATATGTAATGTAAATGATGTAAAAAATTCATGTGAATCTGATTCCTTCACAGTGATGTTGCAGAACAGTCATTCTCTATGTTGATCTCTGTACCTTCAACCCAACAAGCTTACTTCTCTTACTTCTTTCAGATTTCAGCCTTCTTTCCTTCACACACACACACACACACACACACACACGCGCGCACTCACACTTCCTTTCTTTCCTCGCAAAGAAAGACAGCTATTGACTAGAAGCCCAGAATTGCCCCCAAGTTCCGACCACCAGCTCGAATTCTTATGAAGTGGACTTGTAATATCCTTAATGTTGCTGTTGGCAGTCAGTTACAGATTCCATTATTGTCGATCAGTGCAGTCGCCATGCGAGGTGGGGGGAGGAATGGGAGGAGGAGAAGAAAGGAGGGATGAGAGCTTCCTATTCACAGATTTATCAACCTGCCTTTTCTTGCAGGAAATCTTCGTAAAGGGGGCTGTTGAAATAGCTAAAGCAGGAAGGGGAAGGGGGCTTCAGTTCTTGCGGAGAACTGGAAGGAAATTTGAAAACCTTTCTCCTCAAAACAAAACAAAATGCTGAATTTGTTCTTTTGTCTTTGTTTTTGTTTGATATGCTTTACTTAACTGATTAGCTATTGTGCTGTCTGGTTATCTAAGCTGCTTCCAGTGTAGGAACCTGTTTCTTTTTCTTTGAGTGTCTTTATTCTTTATTTTCGTATGCTTTTTCCTGTCATTAAACACACTTCATTATTCAGTGTTATCCTGGCTTTTTCTTTCAGACTGAAGCATAACACCAAGAGACAGAAGGACAAATCTCCCTTCTCTTCTCTTATACCACCCTCTTTTAACCCTATTTCTTTCCCCCTCCCCACCCCCGTTGTATTAGATTGATGTCACAGAGACAGAATTCAGAGTGGAGGGAGGATCACATTTTCTCTTTCATCATTATTGCCTAGCCAGCAATTTAAGTGTTGGACCCCCAAGAATTTAGTCTCTGTATCCTTTTTTTCTCACTTCATCATTCAGTAATTGTGCTCTGTATGGAAAAGTTTTCTGGCTGGAGAATGAGTCTCCTTTCCCCCGGTGATGTGGCGGAGTGGTTGGATAGTAGCACCGAAGAAGAGAAGAGCCTTCTGTCATTTCTGGGTACGGTAGGGCTTGCTTGTTCTTTTAACCCTTTATTGTCTGAACTTTTCTTACTTTTGGGAATAGGACCCCAAATTCTCTAAATTCACTTTTGCATTTTTAAAAGGAGAAGAGGAATTAAGGGAATATGTTTAAGTCGTTTGCTGTTCAAATTTTGCTTGTCTATAGAAATAGTGCCACCAACACTCGCTATGAGAAGAGAGAGATTGCTTTGCCTTAACAAAGAGTGCTAGCTCCATTCAAGGCTTACCGTGTCATCTGGCCAGCTGTTCGTGGTATTTAGACAACTTCTGCCAACCAAAATATTATTATTGTTTTACTTTACTCTCAATACAGTGATGGTGAGGCGTGCTATGTGAGAGTGGGAATAGGCTTTGTGTGCATGAAAAGCCAATGTACAAATCGAGAAGTAGCTTTTATGCAAGGTGTGAAATATTTGTAATGTTTATATATGATTTCTACTGACTATATAAAATAGGACACATGGACCTCCCATTACTTTAACTTTGCGTTTATGAATGCTTTCTAATAAATTTCTAAGTAAAGCAATTGTTTGTCTTGGGGTTATTGATATAATAAACAAATTATTAGGAAAGTTAGGTTGTAAATCCAGTCATATCTTAAATGTGATAGAAGAGCTTGATACTCATTTAAAAGCCTATTTGTGAATACTTTCATTAGATTAATTATAGCCTTCAAATTTATCTTTCTTATATTTTCCTAGATATAAGTATGCCTTTATTATAAATGGACAAAATTCAGTTGATCTTCTAATTTTCTAATTTATTCCTCATGAATATTCTGTATGACCTATGGATAGTCTTCTGCCAGTCCAAAAGATATCTCTACTATTATTTGAAAATCTTTCTTGTAGTTAGCATAAGTTTCTTTTTCAATTCCTTTGTCAATCTTAGCATTCTGCTGCTTCTTTTTTTTTTTTTTTTTTTGCAGTTTAGATTTAAAGGTTCATCCTAATTAAGTCTTCCTAGGTACATATATTTAGATATTAATCCGACTCTTAATTTGTCTACCATGGCCTTATTTATCTTGGGCATTTGGATGACTTTAAGAAATATGTGTACCTCTTAAGCCTTCATTTCTCTGAAGTCTATCTCATTCTGCTTGCTTCCCATTCCTCTCCCCTGACACACGCATACATACACATAGAGAAACATCAGTGAAGAAACAAATACAGATACCCCTAAGTAAAACCAACCACTTAGACTCTACTACATCATGGGAAAGGAAGGCAGAGTTATCATTAAACATATTTTCTGTGCTCTGGCATACCTTTATGAATTCTAATTATCTAGCCTAAAGATTAATTTATTTCTATCCTTTTTTTGTGGGGAGGGCATTATCCCACTATACCTGAAATGAATTTGGTTAATAAAGATGAGTAGTGCCCCCACCCATCCTTGTTCCTGTCCTCTGATTAGGGGAGTTAGTAAATTCCTATTTATCCACAGATGGATAAATGGAGGTAATAAAGACGAAGAATGTTAGAACTTGCTTAGAAGAAAAAAATGCAAATGTCCATAAATTATGATGTTGACTTCTGGGTAGTCAATTCCCAATTATCCACCTAATGGAACCTTCAGATTATAGATAAAAACATAAGTAAGTGAGAGTCCTGATTCTGCTCAAGGACCATAATAAGTTTAGTTGCTGAGTGAATACATAGCAATGTATCCCATGTTCTGCTGTGGCAGTGCTAAGCTGTGAAAGTCAGCAAATCTTATTTTTAGGATTGAAGCTCTCTCCTGACCATAGGCAGCAAACACCTCCATCTGTGGATAAACAGGAATTTTACTGAGCTCCTCCGCAGGAATGAGGATCAAAACTATCTGAGATGTAACTTGTGGTAGTTCGAGGATTAAGTAAAACCCTTGTGTTGAGTCATTTGCTAATGTAATTACCATTAATGACAATATGCTTTTCCCAATGAAGATGCCAAGAGAAAAACAAGAAAACTAAATCAACTTTATGGTGAATCTAGGATGAGTAGAAACAAGAGACACTGTGTCTTTTGGTACCTTTCAAATTATGCTTTCTTTGCCTAAGGAATTTTAAGGCAGATTTCCCTCCAGAACCAGCGATGCAAGAAAAGTACTTTGTGCTGGTTAGGATCTACTACTTACTTCTGTATAGTAACCACCTAACTGATATTCAGGCCTTCCCAATAACGTAGCTCACTGCTAGTTTGATGAAACTTCATACAACTGTGCACTGTTATTAAGCTGTTCAAAAACCCTCCATGGTTTCTTCATCACCTGTCAGATAAATTTAAAACACCTTAGTGTGAAACTTAGTTTGGCCTTTCACACCTGACTCTCTATTCATTTTAGAGGAGAAAATCTCCAAGCCTCCCTTCCAACCAAATTGATTTCCTTCCTATCTTGGAACAAATATTGCCCTTTCGTACCTTGTTTCTTCTGTCAGCAGTGTTCAAACTCAGCTTTCTAAATTCAGCTTTTTAAAACTCTGCCCTTGTTTCGAAACTTTCTTATAAACAAGTACAATGTTCTAGACACTGCTAGATGCTGTGGCTGGATACAGAGAAGTGTAGGAAAAAGCTGCTTGTGAGAGGCATAGAGTTTGGCTGGGGAGAAAACATGAACTATGCACAAGTTAAATGAGAAAAATTAAATGTTAATTCAGACAACAATGGAGAAAACGAATATAAGGCAGTTCCTAATTGTGAAATTATTTATCCAGGTAAAAATTGCTTTGGGAGTTTGAAGAAAGGACATTTAAAAACATTGAAAATTACCTTACAGAGATAGGATTTAATCTGAATCCTAAAAGATTTTTATGGAAATGGTGGGGTTTTCTGTATGAAAGCAGTGTCATGAAGAATATTAAATAATTTCATGTCCAGTGAGCAAACTGTCTCAAAAAGAATGCAGAATTCATGTAAAGAAGGAATAAGAGATAACATTTGAAGGGTATTTAGAAACTCTCTGTGTAGGACTAATGAGACAGGCTAATAAGTGACAGTTTTATCCTGAAAGCCATAAAGAAGAATGAAAGATCCTTGAGCAAGAGGAAGATATGATCAAAATATTTTTTTAGATATCTGAAAGTGACACTAAAGGGAAAGAGGCTAGAAGCAGTTAAATCGGTTTGAAAGCTATTGCAATAGTAAAAGTATGAAATAAGTGCCTCTACTTTTTTATTCCTGTGTATTATAATTGTTGGTTTGTGTATTAAAACCAGACTGTGAATGCCTTCACAAGGAGGGCTTAATCCTCTGTCTTTTCAGCACCTGGAATACTCCTTGTGCAAATGAATGTTTGTGCAGAGGAATGGGGAACAAAATGAATCAAAGATAATTTTTGAACTTGGAAGAATAGTGGTACTATTAGCAGAAATAAGTTGAGAAAGGGAGCCAATTTTTTAGTAAGATGAGTTCTGTTGAGATATTTTGAGTTTTAGAAGACTAATCCACATCTAGACAGAAAAAACAGGTCTGGTAATTAGAAATGAAGTCACAGGTAGGAGCTGTTCATCTAGAGAAGAAAGATAGTTGATATTCTGAGCATCTGTAGGTCATCTACTATCAAGAGCTTGTCAAGAAAAAAGAGAGGGCAGCAGCTGAAACTTGAAGAATATCAACATTTGGGGGTGGGTGGAGAAAAAGAGGACACACAGAGCCAATGACCGTAAATGTGGGAGGAAAGCTGGGATGGTGCGATATCACAGGTGCTAAGGTAGAAAAGGTTAACAATGTGGTCAGTAGTGTCAGTGGCTACAAAAGCCAAAGAGAAGTCAGAAAAAAAACCACTGGGCTTGATAATGTAAGAGACTATTGATAACCTGTGAAAGTGTTAATGCTATTTGAGTAAAGTTGAAGAGGGAGAAGTCATATTTTATAATACTGAGAATGACAGTAGGAGGTGAGAGAGTGGAAACCACAGGTTAAGCCTTTTGCCTGAAGAAATCTGTGACTGACAGAAGCATGTACCCTTTTAAAAACTAAATTGAGGAGACTCGTACATATTTTTAAGTGGAGGAGAGAGCAAGATCTTGAACCTACAAGGGTAAAGACTAAGAAAACAAAATATTTCATGGGTTTGGAGGTGAGAGTAGAATTAAAGGCATAGGATTAACTTTTTGAAGGGAGAAAGGAAAAACTCATACAGGAACCAAATATGCATGCCGAGATTTAGCAATGGAATGTAGGGAGATGGGGAGATAACAGCTACTGTATTAATCTTCTGCCATTTATCACACCCAGTCTTGCAGAGTTAGCTATTTGTGTACCCATTTATGTTGTTATTTGTGTGCCCATCAAATACTTCCCTGCTACTGCCAGATGAGAAGGATCTTCTCTTAATATTTTGGCATCTTCCAGAATAGCACCGAATAGGTACTTAACAGATACTTTTTGAATGAATGAATGCTATCCAGATACCCAAAGATTTGAGACTCAGGCCTTTTCAAAATTATTGAAATTATTCTGTCAGAGCCAGCTGTTTTCCCCTCTTATTCTACTAGTATTCTCTACTCTCATAACCATTTCAGGTACTTTGATAACATTTGAAATTATTATTCAGTGGATAATGATTGCATTTTCCAAATTCTAGAATAAGAAGGAAAATACTCAGTGTATACTTTTTTCCACTTTGCCTTTTCTAAATGGAATTTAAATGATTTCATTTTACTTCATTAAGTGAAGTAATTTATGTGATAGAATAGTTCTATGAAAGAATAATGTAATTTTGACAAATCGTAAACATTTTAAGTTTCTAAATGACTCTGTTGACTATAGTTAATTATTTGGCATTGGCAACTATTATCTGATTCCCAAAATTACACCTAACATCAAGGGAGAAACATATTCAAAAATTGAAACTCTAATTTCTGGTAACATGCCAGACTAGATACCCTCAAAAATAATATAGAGACAATTAGAAATGTCACATCAATGTAACAAACACTTTTAACTAAATGGCTGAACTCTCAGGAAGGAAAGGAAGTCCCCAAGGAGAGGGGGAAAAAAAAAAAAAAAAACCTCAAAATCTAGACAGTAAACTCTCCTGGGGGCATTTACCAATTTTAGAATTTTAGAGTAAGTTTTAATGGCTATAATATAGGAGATGGGCCAAGGGTCTAACAAAGTGAAGAATTAGAACTGAAAGGCCTATGTCATTCTTCCCCATAGGACTGGGCCTCTGAATGAGTTACACCTTCAGTGAAAGTGGAAGTTAGAAAAAAATCTCATTGACAAGTATAGACAAATCTTATTTATCTTAACCTGGACTGGTAGGTGAAGTGGGAGGGGGAAAACATCCTGAGAATTCATAATCACAGTCCTGATAAGGTAAAACTGAAACAGTGGACAACATTAATATGTCAGAGATAGGAAATGGGTAATTGGAACTGAAGTATTTTAAGATTGTTGAATTATTCAAGAGAAGGATAGAAATCGTGATTAACTTTAGGCTTTAAGTATACGTGTTAAAATGTTAAGGACAACTACTAAAAGAATAAAAAATAGAGTGTATATTTTCAAAAGCAATACAGAAGAAAATGGAATTTTTTTAACCTGATTTTAAAAAAAGAAAATCGGAAAAAAATGGGAAAAAATAAATAGAAAATACAGTAAGATGGTAAAAATAAAATCCAATTATATCATCAATTATATGTGAAAATGTTAAAAGATAAATATGGTCAGACTGGATTTTTTTAATGCTATGAATGAGAGAGAGATCTAAAACACAGGGACCTAGGAAAGTTAAAAGTAAAGGCTTGGGAAAAGAAAGCTGGTGTAGCCAGTGAAATAGAATAAGACTATCAGAAAAGTTACTGGAATAAAGGAGGTCCCTAAAAATGATAAAATATAAAAATCACTAGGAAGACCTAACAATCTTACATGTACCCAATAACAAAACCTCAAATTTTATATGGCAAAAATGGGCAGATATATAAAAAGAAATGGATAATTCTACAATCCTTTATCTATAAAAATTAGTAAGGATATAGAGAATATTCAAAAACGCAGTAAGCTTGGTTTAATGGACATATATAGAAACCTGACCCCAACAATTAGTCTTCTCAAGCACATACAGAATCTTTATAAAAACTGGCAATAGACCAGGTCATAAAACAAATCTCAACAAATTTCAAAGTTATACAAATTGCATTCTCTAATAACAGTTTAAGTTAGAAATTAGTAACAAAAATTTACATTAAAAACCTTTATTTTTGGAATGTTTTAAAGTTACTTGTAAATAACTTGTTAGTCAAAAAGAAAACCTAATGGAAATTATAAAATACTAAGCAATACTGAAAATAGTGTATATCAAAACTTGTGGAATATTACTAAAATAGTTCTTAAATGAAATGTATAGTCTTTTACATTGAAAAGGGGAAAGGCTACAAATTAATGAGCTAAGCATTTAACTCAACAAGTTAAAAAACTAATAAACCCAAAGAAAGTTTAGGGAAAGAAAATGAAAATAAGAGTAGATAATGATGAAATGGAAAATAGAAATAAACAGAATCAATAAAGCCAAGAGTTGTTCCTTGTTCAATAAAGACAAGATTTGCTAAAAAGAAAATATATAAACAATGTTGACATGAAAAAGGGCATCATTATAGAGAATTGAAAAAATAAAAATAAAAAAACCTTATTGATAATATATTTGGAAATTTAGACAAGTGGACATTTTAAGAAAAATGTAACTTAAAATTGTAGAAGCAATAAAAAAAAATAATTAGGCCTACGACCTCCGTTAAAGAAATAGAGGCTAGACATAGTGGAGCACACCTGTAGTCCCAGCTACTGGGGAGGCTGAGTTGGGAGGATCACTTGAGACCAGAAGTTTGAGGCAGTGAGCTGTGATCCTGCCACTTTACTCTCCAGCTGGAGTGACAGAGCAAGACCCTGTCTCGAAAGAGAGAGAGAGGTGAGAGAGAGAGAGAGAGAGAGAGAGAGGAAAGGAGGGAGGGAGGGGAGGATGAGGAGGGAAGTGAGGGAAGGAAGGGAAAGAGAAATGAAATCAGTAGTTTAAAACTACCACTGTTTATGTTTTAATTTCTTATACAGCTTGACTTCAGAAAAGTAATTAATGTCAAAGCACACTTGCATTAATATTTCCAATCAGTGATAATTCAGTTTTTCATAGCAAGTGAATAAATTAGCATTCTGATATCTAAATTTAAAAACAAAAAGTACCTCAGTATGGCTATTGAATCCATATTGAGTCTCACAGGTGGACATGGTTCCCTTAGAGTTTTTAAGTCTTACATCCTTTGTTTAGGGGATTTCCTTAGAACAGAAAAAGTGTAGAACAGAAGATGTTCTTGCAAAAATTTTCCTTTTAGGGATATAAAATTTAAAAACTAAAGGAAATTAAGCTGAACAGATATCTAAAGAAAATGAATATGAAGACTTAAATGTAATTATATTTAAGTGTGCTTCTCAATAAAATTTGGAAATTTGTGACTTGATTTGAGACAGGGTCTCATTCTGTCAGTCAAGCCCTGCCTCTTCCACCTCAGCGCCCTGCCCCCCAGCCTCAGCGCCCCGCCCCCCAGCCTCAGCGCCCCCTACCCGTAGTAGGGACTACAGGTGCGGGCGCACGCCGCCACGCGGAGCTATTTTTTGTATTTTTTGTAAAGATGGGGTTTCTCACCAGGTTGCCCAGGCTGGTCTCAAACTCCTGAACTCAAGTGATGCACCCGCCTCAGCCTCCCAAAGTGCTAGAATTACAGGCATGAGTCACCATGCCCAGCCAATTTGTGACCTTTTAAAACAGAATGATGCATAGAAGGAAAATCCTCAAAACTTTTAAACCTAATTTCCCATGAGGCTTATTTATCATAATCTCAATTTTTCTGTGATAGCCTTGCCACCAATAGAAAGATCAAAATGAAAAGAAAAAAATTAGAAGAAAATATATCAATTTAATATACATAAAGGAGAGTGGTCTTAAACTCAACCAGATGGTAGAATTTAATTCCATGTGTGAGTTAGAGGTAACTAGAAAATGAATGTATGAATTTATTGTGTATTAAATTGAACCATATGAAATTGCTGGTATTTTACCATTTTAATCTACCAAAAAAAGGCAGTTCCATATAGCTTTACCTAATAGAGTCATGATTATAAGCATATGTGTCTGTTGAGTGGGGGTAGGGGAAAGTGTCCGGACAAAGTATGCTTTTTTTTTTTTTTTTTTTGGACAAGGGTCTCGCTCAGTTACCCAGGCTAGAAAGCAGTGGTGTGATCATAGCTCACTGCAGCCTCGGCCTCCCGGGTTCATGCCAATCTCCTGCCTCAGCCTCCGAATAGCTGGGACTGCAGGTGCCCGCTATTACGCCTGGCTAATTTTTGTGTTTTTAGCAGAGACGGGGTTTCACCATGTTAGCCAGGATGGTCTCAATCGCCTGACCTCGTGATCCGCCCGCCTCGGCCTTCCGAAGTGCTGGAATTACAGCTGTGAGCCACCGCGCCGGGCCGCTTAACTATTTTTTAGTTGTTAAAATGTATTTACCATTATTTATTATCTTTTATTCTATCTTAATACTCCCTGCAGACAAGCAAGAATGGGTGCAAATGGTTTATAAAAACATTGAGAGAAATACTTAAAACAGAGAGAATTCTACCTGTTAAAATTTGTTTAAAAATTTAGACACGATCACAAGATGATTCCAATCTTGCAACGACATAAGACCTCCATTATGGAACACTAGTATCAATATTAGTCAGGAATATAGTTTAGTTTGGTACCCAAAACTAGAAAACATATAATCAAATAATTTAAACTTACATAAATGTATTAATTGGAAATCAAAGAAATGTGAGTAATTAAGGCCTGGTTTTGTGGAAGTAGATGAATCGAAGGTGATATTGAAGGTCATCTAAGAGTTGGCAGATAGGTAAGTGAAAACCATTAGCAAAAGTTGACATGGGAGAATCCCAGTTTGAGATTAGAGATCATCTGACTGAGACAAATTGTTAAAAATTGTTGGCAGAAAGGACTAAATATGCAAAGTAGGGCCAGGTGATTTTTTTCTAATGTCTGACTATCTAAAGATCTCTAGGAAGGAAATTTCATCCAGAAAGTAATGTTTTAGGGAGATTAATCTGGTAATGATGAGTAGGCTAGCTTTAAGCAGGGAGAGACTGGAGTCAGTCAGTAAGAGCAGTTAGGAGCTTCCTGCCATAATCTGCATGAGAAGATAAAAAGCCCTAGATTAGGATGGTGGGTGGTAGTGGAAATAAGACAAAACGAAGCCAACAGCCATTTCGAAGAGACACTTAGCAGTGCTTGTTGGCTAAAGAGGGGCAAATAACATCATAGGCTCCTTTCTTTTTTATTACCTTCACAAATGGGTGATGTTGAGTGTAAACGATTTTGTTTTTGTACTGTGTCATGTGCATATTTACTTCTCGGTAAATTATTAAGTTTTCATCTTTATATTACAGGTTTACATATTTGTATGTTTTCACTTTTTAATGTCTTCTCTTAATATTTGTTTGGGAAATAAAACCCAAACAGAGGCTCTGGCATAATCAAGACTAAATCTTTTTTTTTTAGTGTTCACCAAATGCCAAAATGATGGTATGAATAAACCTATCATTATACTCCTAATTATATATGAAGCATATTAACAATGAGAATATATTACTAAATCAGTTACAGGAAAAGTTATATATGAAGCATATTAATAATGAGTATATATTATTAAATCAGTTACAGAAAATGTTTAAAGGTGTTAGACCCTATCTATAGATTAGAAGAGATTATCTTCCACAGCTGATGACAAAATAAAACTCACCAAACTGAAGTTGTGAGATTAATACCTTATAAATAATTGGACTGACGTGTTCAAAATAGTCGTTTTATGCTGAGCAAAGCTTTGTTGTTTAGTAATTGTTCTTTGCAAAACCTAAAATCTTAATGCTTTTTATCTCTGTTCATCTCATACAGCTTATCTAAGTACTTATCTCCCCACATAGGTATACTGAAGATTAGTCTCATTGAAAGACATGCTTTATTTTGGAGGACTCGTCACTTTTTTATTCAAGGGATCAGTAGTAGATATTCTTTTTAAGTTGTTTCCTGTTTTGTTCACATTTTTTCACCATTAACTTTTGTCATTAAGTTAGTAAACTTTTGTCCCTTGTTATTGTTTTGCCTCACCTCTCTGTGTGTCTTGGCTACAATGTTTTTATCAACATCAGCATTCAAGGATTGAGTTTTTCTTTATAGGTTTTTTGTGCAGAAAACACCTTAAGAGTATGACTTAATTCTCTTTAAAATATGAAGAAAACTGGAGTCTCCGTGATTATTCATCTTATTTTTTTCTCCATTGCAGCCCATTGTACAAAACACATGGAGAACAGGATAGAATGCATGACAATTAAAAGCAGTCTCTAAAGCCAAACTGCATGGATTCTTATCCTGCCCCTACCGTTTTTACCAGCTATGCAAACATGGGCAGAGTAATAGAACATCTTGTTTCTTTATCTGTAAAATAAGGTTGATAGTTCCACCTCCAAAGGATTGTTTTGAGGATTAAAGAGATAACTTATATAAAACATGTAGTAAATAATAAGGCATAATATAAGGTTGGTACAAAAGTAATTGTGGTTTCGCATTTTTTAAGTTGCAAAAGCCACAATTACTTTTGCACCAAACATGACAATTTGGTGTTGTACTTATCATTGTTATGTTTTTATCATCATCATTAAGATGCCCAGTTGTCATCACTAAGAACTAGATATATGTTTTCTATCTGAAACTTAAGATAACACATAAACATCCCTGAGCTATTTTCTTGGCCTTTCAGTTGAGAATGTTGTTTCCTCTGAAAGTATTCTCTACCATCTCATCCAATATTGTCGTGTGAAGCCCTAAGTTGGAGAAATGAAATACTTGTGGGTGGTGTTCAGATTCCTTGACTGGGGAAAAAATTGTTTTTGTATTATGTTAACAAGAAGAAATATTTTTAAAAAATAATAATAAAGTTACTGAAGCAAGGAAATGGTGGGGAGACTGGATGGCTTTACTTTATAAGAATTTACCACATTTATGTACTTAGCACCAATTTGTGCATATTGAAGTGTGGGGCATGCAAACTTGAAAGGACTACTTGTTTGAGTGAAGTACTGCAGTCTGAGTGATACAAATTGGGTGAATTAAAGTGGCTCTGGGGATTTGTATTTCAGAGCAGCTGAATGCTTGTGGCTGACAGTGCATAGGCTTTAAGGCAGTGAAAGTGGGATACAGCAGAAGGTATCCTACTGAAAATGGTGGATGAAGTTTATAAAAACACCCAGGTGCTATCATGTTAGCAGCCATATAAATGCAGTATGTGATTTTCTTCTCTTTGCTCTTGTCACTTTTTCTTTATAATATTTTTCTACCTCTGTCTTTTAAGTTCCCATTAGCTTTAGGAGTCCTCCAGCAAAAAAATATGAAACCTCATTTTCATGAAAGCCTTTTTTGTTTCACAATTTGCCGTTTGTTATTAAAGTCCCTCTTTACTGAAGAGCTACAAACCCGTTTCCTCCTCCTATTTCATCCTTCCTATTCTGTTTCTTAAATGTCTTCTGTGCATCCTATGGAAGAAGAATGTTCCTAATTCAGAATTCACAGCATGGAGAGAGAAGTTATTTGCTTATCTCGTTCATTAATAACTTGAGCCACCGACTTACCACATCCTATTTAATGTTGTCATTATTTACACAATGCAAGGGAAAATAGATTATAGTGAAGTGGCCTCATTCACAGCAACACTATATATGCTAAAATTTCAGTGACTTGAATGGGTACATAAACACAGTTTGGTTTGTATTCAATGTTTTATCATGTTTTGTTGAAATGTTGATTTTTAAAAAGGCTTTTGAAGTAAACTGAAGAATTTGCTTTATGAGAAAAACATTAGAAATTTGTTTGCTACCTACAGATATCAAAAATGTTAAAGAGGCATGTGAATAATTATAATTGAAAAAGTATTCACATTTATTCATGTTTTATAATTCTGTGCAAAAAATCACTAGGAATTGTTTCGGGTTGCCATTAATGTGAAGTGCTTAGACATCCTATATATGCCAAAGAAACTGCATCTGTGACATGTAATATTTTTCTGTTCTATTATAACTTGAGAATTTTACTATGATATTTTAGTTTCTTACGTAATTGTTCACCAAATTAAAGCTATAAATGTATTTCTACATTTTATTTACCTTCCTTGCTGAATTATCTGAACTTACTTTGTTCCCCTTTAAATTTTGCCTCCATCCTCATAGAGGGTAATAATTGTTACTATCTCAGGGGCTAAGTAAAGATTAAGTAAGGTAGATACTAGACGCAGTACTTAGCACATAAATTCTCAACATGAGCTAAAATTAGCTGGGTGTGGTGGTGCCCACCTGTGGTCCCAGCTAGTCAGGAGGCTGAAGTGGGAGGATCGTTTGAGCATGGGAGGTACAGGCTGCAATGAGCTGAGATTGCGCCATTCCACTCCAGCTTGGGCGACTGAGTCCATGTCTAAAAACACACACACACACAGACACACACAAACTCAATACGAGCTAAAATTATAATAAAAATATTTTCCCTAGACAAATTATTCACAAAGAGGTGCTTAAATAGCTTTTATAGTATAACACTTTCTTTTAAAAGAAAAAAAATAAATTATTATCTTTACCTGTTTTTTACACTATGGTAACTAATTCTAAAAATGGTAGACATTATAAGAAATTTATGTTATTTATATTAGTTAAGTATATGCAAATATTGTATGGCATATGAACTTCGGTTAAACAAGATTGAACAAAAAGTAAATGTAATTAATGTAATTGATGCCTATAGATATTTGACCATACAGTAATGACATTGTATAGCAGATACCTTTCTCATTTAAGATATTTTCAGAGGCTTTTGGAACCTAACCCTCAGTTAATGTGATAAACATTTCACTTTACTCTCTTTCCAAACATAATAATATTCCAGATTTATTCTGAATCACATTCATTATTCAAAATCCTGAAGAGAAAATTGGCCTGGTGCAGTGGTCTCAAGCCTGTAACCCTCACACTTTGGGAGGCCAAGGCGGGTGGATCATTTGAGCCCAGGAGTTAGAGACTAGCCTAGGTAAGATGATGAAACAACCTCTCTAGAAATGGGCATGGTGGCACACACTTATAGTCCCAGCTACTCAGGAGGCTGAGGTGGGAGTATCACTTGAATCCCAGAGGTGGAGGTTGTAGTGAGCCCATATCATACCACCGCACTCCAGCCTGGGCGACTGTCTCAAAAAAAAGAAAGACAAATAAAAGAGTTAAGAAATACCAGTAAGTGTATATCTGTGGACTTTCAATATGATTAGTACCTTTTGGCGACACATGTCTGAGCAAGTGGTTTTTCTTTTAGAGTTAAAAAAAGACCTTACAAAAGAAGATTAATGAGTTTATGTGTTTTGGTACAAAATTAGCTTTTTGGAAGAAAGGGGTTCTTTAAATCTAAAATGTAATAGTATTATAATGTCATTTCCTTAGCATATACATTTTCTTCTGTCACTGTCCTTATATTGGCCAGTATTATCTGAACACGTCTGACCCAGTTCCTCTCAGACTTTATCTCCTACTATTTGTTCCCACTCACTGGCATCAATCCCACTGGCCTCTTTGCTGCACTTTACCTTAGAAGCTTTGTGCTAGCCTCCCTCTACCTGTAGTCTTCTTCCGTGTTAAACCTGCAAGGCTGACTTCTTACCTCCTGAAGTATTGACTCATACCTCACTTTTGCAATGCAACTACCTATTTAAAATTACTCTACTTCTTCATCTCCCTGACTACTTTTTATTTCCCCCAAAACACTTGTCACCTTCTAACTTACTCCTTAGCGTCCTCCAAAATACATGATAGGAATTTTTGGCATTTATTCCCTGGTAAGTGAACCAAAGGCAGTGTGTACACTATTAGGTTCTAAGGCAGAAATTGACTCCTGTTTGTTGAACAGGAATATCCTCCACCAAAAGTACATTTGCCCCTATAATTATCCAGTTTTCAATTTCTTTGCCACACTTTCCAAAGAAAGCGCGTTGACATAGAGGAAAATGTGTATGTTGAGGAAATGATACTACTCTATTTTGGATTTTAAAAGGTTCTTCCTCCCAGAAAGCTAACTTTGCATCAAAGCATATAAACTCATTAATCTTGTCTTTATCTCTGTTTGGTCTGGATAACCCAGTTTATTAAATGGTGAAGACCAGGACAGAAAAGGTGAAATGGCTTACACAGAATCGTACATATCATTGGTAGAGCTGCTAAGAAAAACATCCAGATGTTCTCTTTGTTCAATACATCATTCTATATGCGGCTCTATTGGAGGTTATCTCTCATCAATATAAGTCGTCACATCATCTGAGGTCATATCCAATGGCAAAGGAAATGAAGAGATAAATTTAAAACTTAACCAGGCTTTTTATAACTCTTTTTGCCTTTCAATCTGAAGATGAAAAATATTATTTTTAGAGATGAGAAAGTGAGGCAGTTTCAGGCCTTTATCTGAAACAATATTGTATCTCTCTTGTCTCATCAGTCTTAGAGAATGAGCATATTTTAAAATGACTGTAATTAAATATTGTCACTATGAAAAGAATATTAATTTTACAGCAGGTGAAAATAATGCAATAGTATGTAGCATGAGTGGGAGTAGAGGATACAGCTGTCTAATTTTGGTCTACTGGAACTAGTATAGATTTTCCTTCAAACTGAGCAGAAATGCAGCTCTTAGAGCATAGTAGCAACTTTCCTTTCTGCTTACAGATTTAAAGTTAAAGGCACAAGTTTAATATGCAGTCCATCCTGTGACTAATCCAGCAGGTTGCTCCTTCCGCTCTTGCTAATGCTGCTACCTTGCTTCTAAGTGGACATTGGTACTTGGGGTATTTATTTTTCTGTATGCTTTGAAGTAGTTATGAATCTTCTGAGAACTAAAGAATTGGGATTCTCCAATGGCCTATTCTACACGAGCAGATGAGTGGTATTCTTGTGGGGGTTGAGAAAGCGGCTGTAAACTTCTTTTCGTTAGGTAATTTAGCTTACCTTATTTCTTTTCTTTCCCCTCTTTAGTGGAAATTGTTCAAACTTCAGGAATGATTTAATATCTTCTTTCTGGACCCAGTAATGCATCCTATAAGCTACATCAGCATTGTATTTTTTTCCCATGATACAGAAAGAGAATTTAAAAAGAGAAAAAAACAGAAGTATAACAATACCATATTTATTGGAGTTTGAAATGTGGCCACTAATTTTAGTCAATATAATTTCAAATAATTAAAAGCTTTGAAACATATTCATTTAATGAGTTTGTATGCCCGAAAGCTAAAATTGGATGTTTGGAAGAAAGTGAGGAAATTAATTTCAGTTTTTTTCCTTAGCCAGAACATTGCAAATTAAGGAAATGGTTTACTAGATCATTTTATCCCAGCTAATGAAACTTATTTTTCTTCCAGTTTGGTTTCTCTGTCAATTATTCAGAAATTAAAACATACTATATTGTAATATTAAATCTCCAGTATCTTCTAATTTGATATGAGGTTACCTTTATAGGTAATTATTAGAGGAAAGGTGAGATATTTTTTCTACCTTCACCAGCCCCATTCCCTGCCTGCCTTGCCCCAGCCACGTAGAGTCATCTAACTTAGGTAATTATTCTGTAAAGTCATATTCCTGAAGTCTGGAAGTCTTTCTGTTCAATGTGCTCCAACAAGCTGATTTACTTAAATTCAGTGCTTTGTGCCATTCCCATGAATCTGAGCTAATTATGCTGCCATTTTTCAGAGATGTGCATTAGAAGTCATGTGTGCCTAATTCTGAAAACGGCTTTGTACATTAAGGCTCATTTAACTAGCGATGGTTAGAGAGAAGTTAAGGGACTTAGAGTTACTGGTCTTAATTTTAAAATACAGTAGTAGTATGGAACTCTCTTGTACTGCAAGCATATAAGATGCTATGTTGTCAGCCTCTGAATCTTTAGGAATGTTCCAATTTGGCTTATGCCTTACCAGTCAAGATGTCACAGAGAAGGTATGTTTAGTCATGGAAAAGAAAATCAGTGTCCAGCATGCAAAGATAGTAAATTTTCATAGGAGGAATTGATTTGTGTGCATTACTGGGTCTGTGTAAAATGGTGTCCTTTTGGCACTAGCTGAATATACATTTCAGTAAATGTTTTTGCTTGCTGCAGATTAGTGTAATACAGTGAAATTTTCAGTAACTGAGGGAAGGCAGTGGTTGGGCGTCTGTTAATAGCCCGAAAGTAACTAATGAGGATGTGCAGTCAGAACGATTGATTGAATAGCTGCAGTCCTGTGTGTTTCTTTCTTGCTTGCTCTCTCTGCAAGCTGTGGAGAGGGAGGGGGAAGAGCAAGACACAGAGAGGGAGCGAGAGAAAAAACGCTCTCTCTTAAGTGGAAGTAGCACGGATCCCAGGGGCCAGGAGGCCAGAAATGGAAGTTTAAACTGCATCTATCTTTTAAAGGGAGAACAGCAGGAATCAAAATGTCAGTCTCCGGAGTTACAATTTACTCCTTATTTTCTAAGATCTGGAAGATAACACAGAATACTTTTTTTAGGCTGTGGCTTTTTTTTTCCTTGTCCATGTTGAGATTATCTAATGTTATCTGAGAAGCTGGATTCCTTTATGTCTGTCAGTTGAAGTGGCGATGGGAAGCAGTTGTGATAAAGGTATAATACCTATATATCTATCATCTATGTGTGCGTGTGTATGTATATATATATACACATGTATATATATATATCACTCTATGAAAAAATCTTAAAAATGTAGCCTTAATACAGTATATAGTAATTAAATAGGAGAAGATCACATTATCTGCAAAATTCCTCAGCTTGTTAGGTCAGTTTGAACAGATTTAGGATTCCAGAGTAAGATCTTAGTAAGGTCATATTGCCAGAACAAGGAGAAGCTGATCTATTTTTATGTCTGCATAGGCATATATGTTATTTTATCTTGGCAGCAGCTTTCAGTCTTCTCATGGCCCTTTTGTTGCAGTCTGGTGAATCATCTTATCTGCACAGAACTAACTTTGACCTTTGTGCAAACACCATCAAATCATATGCAACATTAGACTATATTTTGTTCACAAGAATATTAGAATTTCCATTTTATTCTATTAACTCCTACATTGCTAACACATAGAGAAGTAGATTTATATACTGTGAGATACAACTACTAAGTGAACTTAAAGATATTAAACATAGCTCAAAGGAAATTATTTTTATATGTGCTCAGATGAAAATATAGTCTGTCACACTAAAGCAGATTCTTAACTGTGACCAAGTCTCTCTAGTGTCTTGATAGTTTAAGCACCTCAAAGATAGACAAATTATGTGAGACAGAATGTAATGTACCTTTAAAGCATGCTGGTTTGTTGTGAAAAACCAATAACTTTACAGTTTAGTGGAATATCCTAAATTTGGGGTTCTTAATGATGTTTCAGCCTTCCTCCTTTCTTCCAGAGGTACCAGCAGAAAGGTCCCCTCGTAGACGCAGTATCTCAGGGACCAGTACATCAGAGAAACCCAACTCCATGGACACTGCAAATACCTCACCCTTCAAAGTACCAGTAAGTGTTTATCTTCTTTATAAGAATATTTTACTTTTCTCCTTTCTTCTTAGAGACAGCTACTAAGGAATCCAAACATTTTTCTCTTCAAGAATTTCTTTATAATTCTGTGATTAAAGGACAGACTCATCAACTTGTATAAATCAACTGTGGTTAATATCAACTACTTTCTTTTTTTCTTTCTTTCTTTTTTTTTTTTTTTTTTGAGACTGAGTCTCAATCTGTCACCCAGGATGGAGTGCTGTGGCACAGTAACACTCACTGCAGCCTCCACCTGCCAAGTTCAAACAATTCTCCTGCCTCAGCCTCCAGAGTAGCTGGGATTACAGGCGCATGCCATCATGCCCAGTTAATTTTTGTGCTTTTAGTAGAGGCAGGGTTTTACCACGTTGGCTAGGCTGGTCTCAAACTCCTAACCTCAAGTGATCCACCCGCCTCGGCCTCCCAAAGTGTTGGGATTCCAGGCTTCAGCCACCATGCCCGGCTGTCCACTACTTTCAGTATAATATTTATGAGGTTTTAGGGAATATTATTTTTACTCACAGGGTACTCACAAAATATGTAAAAATATTCACAAAATATGAATAAGTTCATATGCCTTTCAACTGTAGAGTTCAAATCCTTGCAGACATTTTTTTATCAAGTTGCTAGCAAAAACCTATCACAATGCTGTAAATAAGCTGGTGGGAGGTTTTTTTAGGAATGGGATGTAATTTTTTTTATTTTTCAAAGCTGGAGCATAAGCAGAGAGTGCTGAGACTCATAAAGTTGCAGACTAAATTCACAGAGAATTAGACAATTGTGAATTCTAATCCTAATACTTGGTCTGTGCTTTGCTTATCTTTTAGATGACCATGGAAGTGCTTAAGAAATACGTTGAAAGAAAGTAACTGCTTAAATTGACCAGGCAGTATTGAGAATCAGCATTAAATACAAAAGAGGCTGGACTCAGTGGTTCACACTGTAATCCTAGCATCTTGGGAGACTGAGGTGGGAGGATTGCTTGAGGCCAGGAGTTCAAGACCGGCCTAGGCAACATAGTGAGACCCTGCCTCTATAAAAAATGAAAAAAAAAAAAAAAATTAGCTGGGCATAGTAGTGTGTGCTTGTGGTCCCAGGGGAGGCCAAGGTAGGAGGATTGCTTGTGCCTAAGAGGTCAAGACTGCAGTGAGCCATAATTGTGCCACTGCACTCAAGCCTGGGCCACAAAACAAGACCCCATCTCTTTAAAGAAAAAAAAGTGCTAAGATGGAAGGGTCATATGTGATCAGGTCAGCTGACTATCAGTTACAGACCTATTCTGGACTTTTTTGATATAACTGTGAGTAACCGATATTTTAAATAACCTATTTTCTTGGATAAGAAATATATTTATTTCCTAATCATATCATTTTATTAAAATTAATTATTTTTATACTTGAAAAGAATTGCTTCATGAGATTAGTCATTATTCTAGGCACAATGAAAATCAGAATAAGGTAGAAATAGACTTTTCTATTTGGAATAAAAAAGATTTCTCTTAATTCAGCCAAATTAATATGGTATAGCCTGTCTTTATTCTAATACTTTTTTAAAAGTTGGGATGACCTTTTAAGTGGAACTGATTTTTTGACATATATAAATTGGCATTCATTCATAAGATAACCAAAATGAGTGTTTTATTTTGTGCTAACCCTGAGGAGCAAGATTTTCCCTTGTTGTATCTCAGGACCTTGAAGAGTTTATGAATAGCAGTTACTGTGACACCTTTCAAATTTTTACAAATGTTCTCATTTTCAAAGATTACAAGCAAGTATTGGATTAATATTCTAAGCAAATTATGACAGGAATTTTAAAATATCAGATTTAGTGTCTTTTACTAAATTTTTTGTTCCATAAACATAGCTACCTATTTTTTATTTTATTTTTCTCATGAATGAAGAAAAACATTTATTTTTCACCTCCTCCTCTTGTTTTTTGATGATGCAGAAAGAATAGAGTAAAACTGACTCAGTATGCAAAGTTTGGTGAAAAGGATTGAGTTAGAATTTGAAGTTTTCACACCATCATGCTAGAATGGAATGGTGACTCTTAAATTTTTTTGAAAAAGTTGGTAACAGGATGAATATCCCTCTGCAATATGGTAACATCAAAGCATATCCTATATTGAGTCTAAAGTTCATGGCCAGGCTTTGAAAATCTGAATTAATTAAGAACCATAATTTTTATTTAAGTTGATGACTAATTTAAGATGTATCTTAATAATATGACTAATAATTCTTGAGTGAAAATTATAAACATAATGATAAACACATATGAAAGCTAACATTACTTACAAACCACTTACTCTTCTGGCAATCTCAGCCATGTTGTAGATTTAGAAATAATGAGGGAAGAAAAGGGCCTCTGACTAGCAAATGACAGTCACAAAGCCCATGCACCCATGCACTTAACTCTCTAGGAGAATGTAACCATTCACAGGACCTCACCTAAAGAGTTTTCTGAAAAATAACCATTAGAACACACTGATTACAACAACAACAAAGAAATGTCAGTAAGTAAAAGGACGAGGCAGAGAAAATAAAAAGCAGAAAATGATAAAAACAATCCGAATTCACTTAGGATAAAGGCAAACAGCCTTACATTTAAATTAGACCTTAAGGATATTACTGTGTTCCAGGGTGGTCTATAGTGCAGAAATTAACATTGATAATAATGATCCTGAGTCATCAAGAAAAAGTGAGATTATATTTATTTTGCTATTTTTTTAAAAAGTGGAACTGTGTTATATGACATGTGTCCATTGAGAATATTTAAAATGTTGAAGATATGTGATGTTTATAAAACTTGTTATCCAGAAAAGTGGTTTGTGAAGTACCTCATTCCTTGATCATGCTAGATAAATAATTTATATGTTTTTTAAAGAGAAATCAAAATATGCTGGCTAAATGAGGCACTGCAGTACTTGGATATCTATAGAAATACATTGTATTTTTTTTTAATTTTCATGTAATACCAATAGTAGTGTGATTTACATCACTTAAATATATATTACTAATTAGAAGAATGTCTAATTTTCAGGTCAACACACAATATATTTATAATTAATATCACAGTGTACTCTCCGAATTTGGGAAAGCAGTACAAAAAGGAGTCAGACTTTGAGATATTTAACTTAGAGTTGTTTATACAATATCTCAGATCGTTTCTATGTTAACTTGATGAAGAGACAGAACCAGTATTTTACCACAAGTACCAGTGGTTCCAGGATTCAGATGTCATTACTATGGTGAGCAGTAGGTTTACCACTCATCAGTTGGACCCCAAAATTATAGTAGTGGACCCTCAAAAAGGACCTTATTCTTCCGAGCTCCATTTTCAGACTTACTGAGAGCAGATAAAATAGATTTTAACAAGTCCTAAATGAAATTATTTACAATGACACACTTATTGAATGCTTACTTTGGGCAAAGTATTGACGATTCATCAATTGATACCTTCTTGGCATACTGTGCTTGGTACAACAAAGTTTTCCATTCTGAGACCCTATATATAGCCTAGTAGCACGAGATAGAAAAATGACCAGATTCATAAAGAGGTAAGTGAGCATGGTAACACAAGTTATTAGCAGCCCAATGTGTAAGTTAAGGCTTTGACAAGGAGCAGCATTTGAGCAGAGTTTCAAAGGCTGAAAAAAAACTAATTGACAGGGGAAGAAAGTACTCCAGGCTGCGGGAATGGCTTTTTTGATAGACACACAGTCATGGGATGACTGGTGCTTCCAGGGATTATAGAAAGAACTCAGTGAGACAGGAGTTGAAAAGTATGTGAGCAAAAATGGCAGATGAGAAGACCGGAAAGGTAGGTGGGGGCAAGACTGTGATTGAGTTTGTTCATCAAACTTAACTAAATTATACTTGCTGCTGAAGCATTAAAGATATGTTTACTGGAATATTTGTCTTTGGCTCTAAAGCTAAACAAAGTGGCATGAATACTGTGAAATATGGGTAAATTACTTGACTCTTCTCCTAAGTGAGTCTTTTTTCCTCTTGCTGTCACTATTCCAACTCAGGGTGATAGGTAAGGGGCTATCATTCAATAGAAGGCCAGCCCAGCACTCACCCCTGGCCTTTCAGCTGATACTACTGATTTTTCTAGAATAATATTTAGCCTTAAGGAGATCAAGGAGAAGCCAGAGGGTAAAGATCACTCATATCCTGCTGGTTGATGCCAAGTAAGGCAGAAAGAATAACTATAACAGTGAGCTCAAAGCAGGGAACCCCGAAAAACCTTTGTAAGTCTTCCTCATTCACAAAAATTTATACTTTTAAAAACTTAAAATAGGCAACTGGTACAGCAGGGTATTCATGTATAGTAACATTCAAAATGAGGGAAGAGGAGGAAATTTATTTGGCTACTGAACCTATAAGTTAACGCAGTGTCTTGGTTTTCAGCAATATTTAAATGTATTTGTACTCTTGTCTATCATAGCCGTAAGAAAAAGTAGTGATCTACAGCAGTGGTCCCCAACCTTTCTGGCACCAGGGACCAGTTTTGTGGAAGACCGGTTTTCCACGGACCAGGGTTGGATTGTGGGGGATGGTTTGGGGGTGATTCAAATGCATTACCTTTATTGTGCACTTTATTTGTTATTATTAGGTTGTAATCTATAATGAAATAATTATACAACTCACCATAACGTACAGTCAGTGGGAACCCTGAGTTTGTTTTTCTGCAACTAGATGGTCCCATCTGGGGGTGATGGTAGACAGTGACAGATCCTTAGGCAGTACATTCTCATCAGGAACACACAACCTAGATCCCTCACATGCACAGTTCACAATAGGGTATGTGCTTCTACGAGAATCTAATGCCACCGCTGATCTGGCAGGAGGCAGAGCTCAGGCTGCAAGTGATGGGGAGCAGCTGTAAATACAGATGATGTTTTACTCACTCACCTGCCGCTCACCTCCTGCTGTGCCGCCCAGTTCCTAACAGGCCACAGACCAGTACTGGTCTGTGGCCCTGGGGTTGAGGACCCCTGGTCTACAGGAGAGTTTCTTCTTTCCTTCATTCTCATTCATATTTCTTCACACATACCGTAATTCTAGTTGCAATTATTTGTTTGTAGGTCTCTGTTCCTCATTAGACAACAGATATCTGTTCCAGTCGTCTTCATAACTACCCCAGTGCCTAACACAGTACCTCCCACAGAGCAAACATTCAACAAATAATTGTTGAATAGATAAAATATGCATGAATTATCAAAGACCAGAATCAAATGAGTTTATCTCACATATATTCTCTTGATATTACTGATAATGTCTCTAGTCAAATGGAATATTAAATATTTAATTACATTTAATAAACATTTAATAAGAGATCATGTGGGATAAGAGTATACCTGGCAGAATGGATAGATTTTTTTCCTTAAAGAGACATTTTAATTAATATTTGAAATTCAGAACTATGGTGTTTTAGTTATATAGTGTATACTTTGTCTACTTATATTGGTAACTGAAACTACATAGAAATCTTTATTATTTAATGATTTGTTTCTGTGGCTATTTCTTGGAACCTTTCAGGTGTTATACATATGTATAAATTCACAATGTTTTTGCACATCTGAGTTTTGACTGTTCTTCAAAAACAGCTTTAGTCATTTGACATTTTCTCCTCTTTGAAAGATCATTTTTCATTTTTTCTTTAATATCGTGCTAGACTTTCATTTAAATGAAATTACTGGGATGATGAGGAACAATTGAATACATAATGAAAAGTTATCCAGGTACATACTTAAGTTTAATTCGGAAAGAAAATGATTATGTCTTGTGATTGTGTATATTTGTTTCACAGTGCCTGATATTTTGGAACAGGCTTCTTTCTTTATACTCTATTTATAAAGTGACTATTGATATTTATGATTTTTTAAATCACTTCTACTTATATGATACCATCAGTTTGGCTTTGGCTAAGGGGGAGCTGCTTGTGTTCTGGGCCAGGTGCTAGGTTTAGTGTTCTGATTTTCATAACACAATAGTCTAAGTTGGCCTTTCATGTAAGTATAACATAATACAGTTGCAGCTGCTTCGTTTGTGTTTGCTTTGAGCTTGGCTCTGAAAGAATTCAGGCACCAAAAATTATGCCAAGACAACCAGAAAGCATAATTGAACTAAGGCAGTAGCTGAGTATCCCTGTGTAACTCTCCTTGTGCTCTTGTCACTGTGACACCTAAGCATTCCCAATCAAATAAATATACTAGAAACAAAACATTGTCAAAAAACCAAACCTTTACATAGTTTTTAGAAGAAAGTAAAGCCCTGGGAAATAAGATATAGACTAAAGTCCTGTGTAAAAAGAAATGTGTCTTAAGTATCGAGATGATCAGATTCAATTGCTATTGGTTTCTGTTTTGAATCCTCTATAAGATCCTATGTAAGTGTTTTTCCACGTTAAACAAAGAGACAGAAAACTTCACGTCCACTATTTAATAAAGACTAATAAGTGTCCATTGTCCGAACTAGGGGTTTTCAACTCTGGCCATATGTAAAAATCACCTAAGGAACTTCAAAAAATATACTGATGCTTAGACTCCACCTCAGACCAGTTAAATCAAAATTTCTAGATGAGAGCCCAGTCTTCTGTATTTTTTTAAAGGTCCAAGATGATTCTAATATGCAGCTAGGGTTGTAAACCATTTGTCTAAATGATTGATAAAGTATTAGGAACTCATTTTAGTCAGTGTCTTACCTGTGAATATCAGTGCTTTCTTTGCTACCTTCAAGTCTGACATAAGAAACTAAGAAGCAGTATTTTCTCAGTGGCCTTTGTTACTGATATACTAATTGCTGCATTGCCTATTAGTTGCCCTTCTGTGTTTGCCATGATCAGTTCAGATGACCAATGTAAATTTACAAAATACTTGCTTTACCTCTGACCAGCCTAAGAATCTCAGATTTTAGGGTGAAATATTGAAATTCAATTCATAGCATCCAAGCTACAATACAATTTCAACTTTCGTATTCTCAGTGTTATTGTATTCCAGGAGGATATTTAAAACTTATTTTCTATGATGCTCAAAGACTCTATATCCGTGTTTCTTCCCTCTTTTCACTAATCATCTGCATGGAGTTAAAATCCATAATAGGATTGCCCTCCAGTGAGACCTATTTTAATGAACAGTGTGTATGTGTGTGTGTGTGTATATATATACACACACACACACACACACACACACACGTGTATGAATATATAAATATAAATATATTCATCGTATGTCTATGAAAATGTTATTACCAAAGGTAGAAATCATATAATAATCATGGGGATGTCAGAAAATTATGGCCTGTAGATATTAACTATATCTTTAAGTCATTTTGTAATCAGAAAGGGCATAATTTTAAAATCCTCTAATGATAAATATCTTAGAAAATATATAATTTAGAACCAAGGGGCTCAGAGCAGAGAAAAAAAAAAAAGAATAAGGCTAGATACAACTCCTTAAGGAAACAGGGTGGGAACTGGCAAATACCTGGAGGAAAAGAGAGCAGGCTTGGTTAGGAAATACTGCCAAGACTCTAAACTTGAAAGAATTAAAGAATGAGGGAAGCCCTCCTCAATCTGTGGTAATTCCTAGAAATGGGCTTGCAGCAGCACTAACTACTGGAGATTCCTACTTACCCTACCCAGGAGAAGAGGGCTGTTTGAGAGAGAGGATGATACTCACTTACAGCTCATTCTTATAGATGATGTACCATAAACCCCTTTCCTCTCAAAGCAAAGATATTTCTCCTCAGCTTTAATGAGCAAGGGGAAACACAAGACCTCTCACTTCACAATGAGAAATAAATACTTTGAAGGCCTAATGCCCACTTAAGGGAGCATATAATTAGCTACTAAGTATAATCTCTTTTATAGAAGTTCTGAAGCCAGAGTGTAGAAAAGAAAATTTGCCACCTTCATGATTAAGCTAGAGTTAGCTACGCAAAAATATATATATATTTTTTGCTCTTCTCAGCTGTACTTATACTCAGCAAAGTATGAGAATTGCTGGTAAACAATTATACCTGTGGTGTGCCTTTCTACCATAAGGCCCTTTAATTTCATAACCAATGCCGGTACCATTCCGCTGGATTTTTAAATGCTTTGTTTCTTTTATATTGAACATCTACTAATTTCAATTTAAAGAAACTTCATTCCAACAGTATTATTTGATTATAATATCAATACAAAATTTTTTGTCAGATTGTTGAGTAGCTGGTAAAAAAAAAAAAAAAAAAAAAAAGGCTGTAGAAGAATTTGAATAGACATTTCTCCAAAGAAAATATACAAATGGTCAATACACACTTGAAAAGGTGGTCAATATCATTAGTCATTAAGAAAATACAAATCAAAACCACAGTGAAACACCACTTGATGCCCACTAGGACGACCACAATCAAAAAGAGAGACAATAATAAGTATTGGTGAGAATGTGGAGAAATTGGAATGTAAAATGGTATGGCCACTTTGACAGCTCCTCAAAACATTACATATAGAGTTTGTATATGATGTAGCAATTCTACTTTCAGGTATATACACAAGAAAATTGAAAATATATGTCCACATAAAATGTACATAGATGTTTATAGCAGCATTATTTATGATAGCCACAAAGTAGTCATAACCCAAATGTCTATCAACAGAAGAACAGATATAGAAAATATGATTTAACCATACAATGGCTTATTATTCAGCCATGAAAAAGGAATGAGATACTGATACATGCCACAACATGAATGAACCTTGAAAATATTATGCTAAGTGAAAGAAGCCATACACAAAAGGCCACATGTTGTATGATTCCGTTTATATGAGATGTTCAGAATAGGCAAATCTATACAGACCAAAAAAGAGATTAGTGTTTCTCATGAGCTGGGTGAGGGAGAAATGGGAAGTGACTGCTAATGGGCATAGGGTTTCTTTTTAGGTAATGAAAGTGTTCAGGAATTAGACTGTGGTGATGGTTGCACAGCTTTGGGGATATACAAAAACCACTGAGTTGCATCTTTTATTTTTTACTGATTTTTTTTTAGATAGGGTCTCGCTCTGTCACCCAGGTTGGACTGCAATGGCACGATCATGGCTCACTGCAGCCTCAACCACCGAGGCTCAAACGAACCTCCCACCTCAGCTATGAAGCTGGAACCATAAGCACATGCCACTGCACCTGGCTAATTTTTTTTTTTTTTTTTTAACTTTTGGAGAGATGGGATCTTGCTTATGTTGCCCAGGTTTGTCTCAAACTCCTGGGCTCAAGCGGTCGTCCTGCTTTGGTCTTCTAAAGTGCTGGGATTACAGGCATGAGTCACCATGCCCAACAGAGTTGCACGCTTTAAAAGGGTGAATTTATGGTATATGAATCATATCTCAGTAAAACTTTTTAAAAAGTAAAACACCAGGCTTAGAAGACTTAGGATAAAAAATTTGAAAATATTATTAACACTTTACTATTGATTATAAATTGAAATAATGTTTTAGATATATTTTAGATCTGTAATATATTACATATTGGCTGCTTATTTTCTACAGTTTTTTTTAGGTAATCATTACTGATACTTTGCATATTTGCATTTTTATACAAACTACCATAATTTGGCCTACTATAAGGGAGATAGTACTATCTACTTTTACTCAAGGATGTAGAAATAGAAGCATAATATTTAGTTTAAAGAGAAAAAAGCTAATTTACAGTAGTGTAATATATGTGGAATATTTTTTAATTTTTACAAATTATCAACAAATTTTTATGTCTTCATATTTGTATAGCATATGTTATAGTTTCTTCTACAAATTCATAGCTGTTAAATTGTTTGACCTTTTGTATTTTTAATATAGTCCACCTGTGCCTCTGCATTCTTATAAGATGTCTTATATATGGGTTTGTTTAATGGGATAATGCTGAGATTTCATATTAGAGGAGTGTTTTTATGATATTTGTATAGCAATGAAATTAATATCAACAAATCAGGAAATAGAAAAGGATGCTGTTTTGGCAAACATTCTTTCATTCAGTCCTCTGTATTATACTATGGTTTGGTTCTAATGTCCCATGGTAATTTAAACTCAGCTTGCCCCAAACTGTATTTACTTTATGTTTTTCTTAAAAAATTTTCCCTTGAATTTCCCTTTGTAGAGCTGCACATTTCTTCAGTTCCGAGAGCCAAAACCCTAAGAGTCATAAATACTCTTCCCTTTCTCTCAAATATTGTCACCAGATCTTGTCTACCTCTCTTCAAATTCATTCATTCCCTTTTCCAGCCCACTGCCATTTACTGACTTCACTTGTCAGTACTTGTGGTTCCTTCCCTGAACTAGTACCAGGGTCAGCTTTGTAAGCATGAGACCAGTGCAGTACACAGGGCCTACACTTAGAAAGACTCTATGCATGAAGTTCAATGCTGTATGGTTGCCATCTCAAAGTTCTTAGTGATTGATCTCTGGATTTGTATTTTCTAAGTGTAGTTAAATGGGACAATGGAGCATTTGTGGGGACCTTGGGCATGGTACCACCTCCTGCTGCCTTCCTGGAATGAATTATCTGTTGCCTACTTCCCCACTCCCTGATCTCATTCAACCTCCCTCTCTCTGTGCGAGAAAGATAGGGATTAGACAGCACAACCCATGGTGTCTTGGAGCAGGGCTTGGTAAGGGCAGTCCTTGCCCCTGCCTGTCATCTCCAGGGATGTCTTACAGGTAGACAGAAGCCACAGCTGTGTTGGGGGAGTGGGGGTAGGGCGGGGGAGTGAAGGGACAAGCCTCTTGCTATCTCCAAGCCAGGTACCTAGTGAGTTGCAGGGGCAGCCACGGGAAGGGAAGAAGCCTCAGCCTCCCTGCATGGTATGACACACAGGTTTGGTGGCTGGCATGGTAGAACCTGGTAGCCAGTAGACACCCACTGCTGAGTCATAGTCTGGGGCCCCTGGCACCTCTGAAGGTTTATACTTACCTGTAGTTTTTCCTGGTACTGGAGGAAGTGTGACATTAAATAGTAAATAAAAGGCAGCATGGCAAGTGGAGACAAAAACTACTGAAGAAATGGAAAAGTTTCCTAATTTATAATAGTAGGTTTAATGGCATTGTCTTCCTGCTTTTTGAACAGTACCCCCAGCTTTTCATTTTGCACTGAGCCCCTCTAATTACGCTGCAGGTCCTGTCTAGTGCAATAGAGATTCTTAACTCATCTCCTGGTCTCCAATTCCTACTCATCAACTTTAGCCTTCGCTCTGCTACCAGAGTGGTCTCTAAAATCTAAACTCCATCGTTACTTGGGCCTCCCTTGCTTGATGTCTTTTAGCTCTCTACGATTCCATGCCCATGAACAAGACTAGTTTCATACATTTTATTTGGCTTGCTCAGTGGTTTCTTCCTCCTCTCTCTTCCTTTCCCCTTCTCTTTCCCGTCATTTGAATGTCTTTAGACAGAACTACCTTTTACTTCAAAAAGTGTCAGTCACCTGCTGAAGGCTTTTGAGTTGAACTTGTGTTGCAAGATGATAAAACCAAAGTTAAATTGGCACTGAGAGCTTTCATTGTCTAATTTTTTACTGCCCTTCCAGACTCATTTCCTAATGCTCAGTATCCTCATTTTCACCCCCAACTCTCTTCAGTCCTGAGTTCCATCTTTACCAAATCTGAGAGTTCCCCAAGCAAGTTTTCTATGGTCTCTTTACACATTTCTGCCTAGGAAGTTCACCTTCCATCCTTGCTAAAAGTATTCTCATCCATTAAGACTCAATTCCAGTGTTTCCTTACCTCTTCTAGGCAGCATTAACCTTGGCCGTCTGTGTCCTTCCACAGGAGTGTACGTTTATCCATTATAGCACCGATACTATTATATGGTAGGGTTGTCTTTCCTCCTCTGTGATATTCTAGTTGGTGGTCTCCAGAATAGGTTGTGTATACTTCAGAGGATACACAGACAATTCATTTGAGGGGGGTGCAGAAAGGAAATATATGTGTGATTTTTTTTTTTTTAATTTGCTCTTTAAAAATTTTATGTTATTGAATGTTTTATAGTCATACATCAGAAAATCATTTTATAAGTATATTTTATTAGGAAGGCACACTCAACAATATTTTATTTATTTCATAGTCAAAATTAATTAATTAATTTTGAGACGGAGTCTCAGTCACTCAGGCTGGAATGCAGTGGTATAATCTCAGCTCACTACAACCTCCGCCTCCCATGTTCCAGCGATTCTCCTGCCTCAGCTTCCCGAGTAACTGGGATTACAGGTACATGCCACCATGCCTGGCTAATTTTTCTATTTTTAGTAGAGACGGGGTTTCACCGTGTTGGCCAGGCTGGTCTTGAACTCCTGACCTCAGGTGATCCACCCACCTCGGCCTCCCAAAGTGCTGGAATTACGGGCGTGAGCCATCCCACCCAGCCAATAGTCAAAATAATTTAGAAACCACTCTCCTAGAAGACAAGAACTGTATCTTATTCATCTCATAACTTCAGCACTGACCTTTTAGTTTTCCTAATCTGTTTATGAAAACTGATTTAATATATGGGTGGTATTCATGATTACCGAAAGTATGTACATTGCAAAGACATTGACCTCTTATGCCATAGTTTCTTCATCATTAGTTGGTCGTTTTTAATTAATCAACATTGTGTACTAGTTTTTATAAAGGATCTACAATAAATCTGTTAAGTGAAATAGAATTAAGAAGGTTGGAATGTAGTGTGTAGCAAGAACTTCTTTGGAAGTCCTGTGAGAATAATGATAGAGAAACTCATGGAGAGTATCTTAGTTTGCTTCTCATTTAAGGTATAATTGAATGTGTAAGAATGTGGTCTGCCTCTCAACTCTTTAAAAGTTCCATGGGGCTGGGCATGGTGGTACATGCCAGTAGTCCCAAGCTGCTTGGGAGCCTGAGGCAAGAGGTTCACTTGAGCCTAGGAGTTCAAGGCCGTAGTGCGGATGATCATTCTGTGAATAGCCACTGAACTCCAGCTTGAGCAACATAGCGAGACCCCATCTCTAAAAAATACTAATACTAATAATCAATAAATTAAGGTAAATGGGGAAAAAAGACAATACAGTCAGCAGAAGTGAAGATGAAAACCTGATAATCTGTCCTAGCTACCTGGGCTTACATATTATGCAGTCAGTGAGACAGTTGTTATTCGTAAACTTTTTCATTAAAATAAGGTGGTTACAGTTGAAAAAGACCCTGAGCTTTTCTGATCAGAAGATTTAGGGCCTGCGTCACCCTGCCTTTTTAACTCTGTCAGAGTGTCAGAACAAAGATTTCATATTATTAGCTTTCAAGGATTTATACCTAGAATAGGCAAAGGAATGATAAAAGAACTGTATTTTTTACTGTTGTTCAGCTAGCATCTCACTTGTATGATCAAGAGCAAATTGTTTGACTTCCTCTAACACCTATGATTTTTTTGTAGTAATGAAATATACAAATATTTTAAGATCTTTGGAAGTTTGCAGATAAAAAGATACTATAAACTGGATATGGTGGCTGATGCCTGTAATCCCAGCACTTTGGGAGGCCAAGGTGGGCAGATCACTTGAGGTCAGAAGTTCGAGACCAGCCTAGCCAACATGTTGAAAGACCATCTCTACTAAAAATACAAAAAATTAGCCAGGTGTGGTGGCATGCGCCTGTAATCCCAGCTACTCGGTAGGATCACTTGAACCTGGGAGTGAGCAGTGAGCTGAGATAACGCCACTGCACTCCAGCCTGGGCAACAGAGCGAGACTTCATCTAAAAAAAAAAAAGGACCAACATATATATTATATATATTAAGGACCAATTTGTTAATATTTTGGTGCCGAATTTACGATGAAAAAACTGCAGTATTACAAACAGTACAAAGAGTATAGTTAGGAAATAGCCTCTAGAAGTAATAAAATATGTCTAATACAGTCTTTTCAGTAATGTATTTCCCTACTTCTTTTCCCCTTCATTTTATATCCTTAGGAAAAAAAAGTCCTATCCTGATAGACATTAGTAAGAGTAATTACATTGTTTCACATTATACCTTTTGCTCATGACCATCCATAATGTGGATTTTTGGTACATTTTGTTTCAACAGAGGCAGTAAGAATTTTATCTTTTTCAATAACTAATAGGCTCAAAAGCCCCCCTCCATCTCTGATGCTGTTATTCTTAGAGTCCTATAAATGAGAGATGGAAAACTTCAATTAAATTCATCTAGTCCATCTCCCCTGACAACGAAAAAAATGTATTTCACATTATGTTATCTAATGCTTTTTTCAGGCCTTCCATGATAACCTCTGAGAGACTGTCCAATAGGCTAATAGACCTCACTTTGAGGTCTTTGTTTTGACCCATCATTTCTCATTATTATATTCATTACAGCCATCATCCTTAATATTCATACTTTGTGAACTTGAGTGAGATTAGCACAGTCTCTGTTAGTCATAAGAAAATCAACATACTATACTCTATAGAGTATGACATTCAATTTACAATAAAATTTTTAAAAAATCAGTGTATACCTCATTATCAGGAACTGAAGTGTTCTACAGAAGTGAATTTTCCAGATACTAAACTTTTCTTCCTTAACCACCAGATTTAGTTTTGTTTTAATAATTTTAAGGGGTTTTCCCTCCTGTGTGTTATTTCCCTACTTTCTTGAATGAATTCAACTTTTCTTAATAATTCATGTTAATCATTATCAGCATTCTGCAAATACGTATTTAGTCCACGGCATGCTAAGCATTACAGAAATACAAAAATGAGCTCAATGTGTTTGTTTTCTGTTTGCCTTCAGGAGTTAAGTATCATAGGGCATATAAAACAGGAATATAATTAATTATAGGTCAAGATAGGGGAAAACAGTAGTATATATAAAAAGTTTACATAATCAGAAGTGTGAGAGACATTACAGTAATCAGGAATGGTTTTCTCAGGAATTGGTATTTGAAATAAATAATATAAGGACAACTGAGTAACCGTGTGGAAAAAGGTAATATTAGATGTATATCTCATACCTTACACAAGAGTAAACTCCAAATGGATTAGGGATCTAAAATGTGAAAAAAAAAAAAGTATACCTACTAGGAAACATGGATGAATTCTCTAACCTTAATGCAGGGAAAAACTTTCTATGATGGTTACTGAAAAGCCAGAGGAAATTTTTAAAAATCGATTGATAAATTTGATTACACAAAAGAAAGTTTTTAAATAATTGCATGACAAAAAGTATAAGAAGGTTAAAGCTGAAAGACAACCAATGAATCAATTGGGAGAAAATATTTACAACATATAAGAAACTATTAAGGCCGGCACAGTGGCTCATACCTGTAATCCCAGCATTTTGGGAGGCCGAAGCAGGCAGATCACCAGGTCAGGAGTTCAAGACCACCCTGTCCAACATACTGAAACCCCATCTCTACTAAAAATACAAAAAATTAGCTGGCGTGGTGGTGGGCACCTGTAATCCCAGCTACTTGGGAGGCTGAGGCAGGAGAATTGCTTAAACCTGGGAGGTGGAGGTTGCAGTGAGCCGAGATCGTGCCATTGCACTCCAGCCGGGTTAACAGAGTGAGACCTCTTCTCAAAAAAAAAAAAATTAAGGTACAAGTGACTAAGACCCAATAGGAACACTGAAGAAAAGTTTTCCTGAAGAAAACTGAAGAAAAGACATGAATAGGTAATAGGTAAAAATGTTTCTGAACATATGAAAACAATGTTCAAATTCACTTATAATCGGAGAAATGCAATTTTTTGTTTGTGTGTTTGTTTTTTGAGATGCATCTCGCTCTGTCGCCAGGCTGGAGTGCAGTGGTGACATCTCGGCTCACTGCAACTTCTGCCTCCTGGGTTCAAGCGATTCTCCTGCCTCAGCCTCTGGAGCAGCTGAGACTACAAGCACGCACCACCACGCCCAGCTAGTTTTTGTATTTTTAGTAGAGACAGATTTTCACCATGTTGGCCAGGATGGTCTCAATCTCTTGACCTCGTGATCTGCCCGCCTCGACCTCCCAAAGTGCTGGGAGTACAGGCGTGAGCGACCTCGCCTGGTCCTTTTTTTTTTGGAGTCTCGCTCTGTCGCCCAGGCTGGAGTGCAGTGGCACAACCTCAGCTCACTGGAACCTCCACCTCCCAGGTTCAAAGGATCTTCCCACCTCAGCCTCCTGAGTAGCCAGGTCTACAGGTACACGCCACCACACCCAGCTAATTTCTGTATTGTTTGTAGAGACAAAGTCTCACCATGTTGGCCAGGCTGGTTTCATACTCCTAGGATCAAGCAATCCTCCTGCCTCATCCTCTTGAAGGGCTAGGATTAGAGGGATGAGCCATAGCACCCAGCCGAGAAATGCACATTTTAAAACAACATTTAAACATTTAAATGTTTAAATGCACATTTAAAACAACATAGAAATATTATTTCACCTTTCAGTCTGACACAGACTATAAAGGATGACAACGATTCAGTTGGCAAGGTTGTGGGAAACAAACACTCTCATACATTGTTGAAGGGAAGGCAAACTGGTACAACCCTTCTAGAGGGGATTCGGCAAGATTACATATACACTTACCTTTTGACCCAGCATCCCATTTCTGGGAATCCAAGCTGAAGGTACATCTCCACCATTATGAAAATACATATGCACAAAGTTATTTATGCAGCATTGTTTTTTAATTGCAAAATATTGTAAACAGCCTATATGCACATTCGTAAGAGGGTGACTAAACTATATGTGGAAAGTAGAATAGTGGTTCCTCCCCCATCTCCCAAGATGTCCACATCCTAATACATGGAAATTGTGAATATGTTATCTTATGTGGCAAAAGGGACTTCTGTAGATAGGATTAAGACTAAGGACCTTGAGATAGGAACATTATCCTAAATTATTCAGATGGATCCAGTCTGATCACGAGACCTTAAAAGCTGAAAAGCTTTCATAGAGATGCAACATTGCTGGCTTTGAAGATGGAGGAAAGGCCATGAGCCAAGGAATGTGGGTGGCCTTAAAAGCTTGAAAATGCATAAGACAGATTCTCCCCTAGAGGCTTCAGAAAGGAATGCAGACCTGCTGACACTTTGATTTTAGCCAGATGAGACCTGTGTTGGAATTCTGACCTACAGAACTGTAAGATCATAAATTTGTACTGTTTAAACCACATTTGTTTTAATTTGTTAAAATGGCAGTTGAAAAATGATACAGTGGAAAACTGGTGAAATTAGAATTAGGGCTGTGTTTAGGTGAGTATAGTACCTATGTTAATTTCTTAGTTTTCATAATCATACTATGGTTATATAAGATAATAACATTAGGGGAAGCTCAGCAAGGGAAAACTCTATACTATTTTTCCAAATTTTTTTGTAAATCTGAAATTACCTCATATCTAAAGGAAAAATAACTAAGGATTCCTTCCCTCCTCAGTGTCCTTTCCCCACTCTACCTCATTAACATCCCCTTAAAAAGTTGCCATGTCGTCTTGTTATTTGTGAATTTCCAACCAAGCTTTTAACTCAGTGGTTCCCAAACTATATGTCCACATAAAGACTTGTTTGTAAATGTTTATGGCAACTTTATTTTTAATATCCCAAAACTGGAAACAACTTGAATGTCCATGAGTTGACAAATAGTTAAACAAATTTTGGTATACCCTTACAGTGGAATAAAAAGGAGGAAACTATACATGCAACAGCATGCATAAATTTCAAAAACAGTATTCTAAGTAAAGAAAGACTACATAGTGCATAATTCCATTTATATGACATTGTGGAAAAGATAAAATTATAGGAACAAGTCAGATTAGTGGTTTCCAGGGGCTGAGGGTGAGAGGAAGGGATTGACTGGCTACAGAAAGGCATGAAAACTTTTGGGGTGATGGAAATGTTCCGTATCTCACTTGTATTGGTGCAGCATACATTTATCAAAACTCATCAAACTGTACATGCAAAAATAGAGATTTGTGTTTTGTAAATTACACCTCAATAAACCTGTTTTAAAAGAAATGTTTTAAAACAAAATACATAAAAAGTTGGACATAAAAGGTTTGAAATAATGTAACAAGAAGGTAATAAAAATCTGACATGACACATGCATGAAAATGAATCTGTAAGAATGTAGTTAGTTAATAAAGTATGCTAGATATCTTCCATTGGTCCCTCTAGCAGATCTTAACATGTCAACATGTGTTTTAACATGTTATGACATAATACCTATAATATATGTTTTATATTTTAACAATAATTATACGTAATATAGCATAATGACATCAATGTGTCAACATCAGTTATATCTAATTAATGGATATGTGTTTATTAATTTCTGTGCTTTGTATGTTTAAAAGTTTCATAGTAAAAGTTTTAGTTAGCTTAATTAAAAAAATAACATTGAATGCTTGTTAAAAATGTAGATCACTGTGCCCCAATCCCCAAGATTCCGATATATCAGATCTGGGCTAAAAAAACAATTGTGATTTATGACAGAACCTTTCCTCTTTCCTTTTGATGCTTAAATTTGAAAAACAAAAACAAAAAGCCTGCCAGAGGATAAACTACCCATACTAAAACTAAACTATAATGCACTTTACAACTATTTCTTGTTTTGTTATTCTTGTCATCTACAGTTTCCCTTCCTGTTTGGACTTCCAAATAACCAGAAGACAAACTAAGTAAAATATAAAGACTAGAAAGTAAACTTTAACGTTTTTAGTTACTCTTCTCCTTTTTCCTTGTTAATTTTTTAGAATTACATTTTAGTCAACATTTAGTGAATATCTACAAGTTCCTAAGTTATATTAAGAGAGCAAGGAAGGGAATTATTTATATATGACACAGCTTTTTTTCTCAGGTATTTACAATCCATAATAAAACAAACTAAAATATGTAAAATACATAGAGATTTTAATATACTAATAAACTAAAATTTGAAAAGCAAGAATGAAAACAGTTCTCACCTGGGTCCTTTCTAGTTGACAAGGTGGCATTTTTGTACTGTGAATCAGGTAACATTTTGAGAAATTGCCATTTAAAAATACTTAACCACTTAGAATTGCTATAACATTATCCCTAATCCCTGTGTGATCACTGATGTGAAAAAGTCTCAAGCAGAATTAAAGCAGGGTTTTGTTGCATATCCCTACATTTTTCATGTGAAAGGTGATAACATGTTTCTCTGTCTCCACTTCTCCCTGTCTTAAGAGAACACAGCACTGCTAGGATGCTGACAAGGCAGTGTCCCTTATTACCGCCACTGAGGCTTCTGAGAGCAGTTGCATAGCAGCAGTTTTATTTCAGTTACCAGTCGTTCCCAGCTAGCCAAGTTCAGTCTTCAGGGAATACTCCAGTTTGCAGGTGGCCAACAACTTCAGTTATCATTGTCTTAACATTTACCAAGCTCCAGAGAAAGGCAATATTTGGCTTTTTCTTTCACTGACTGTTGCTAATTTTAAGCCTTATTTTGAAAGAAAATAATGAGTACCAACTAATTAAATCATTTTAATGATTTAAAATGTAAATCATTACATAAAAGCTATGACAATGTAGCTTTTTTTAAAAAAATGAGCTTTTTACTATTTTTAAGACTTGTAAATGGTAGCAACAGCATTTCAAAAAATTGGATAGAGTAGGATTTGTTTTGAGTGTTTGATTAGTATGCTTTCAGATTAGGTTGGTGTCAGAAGGATGAAATCAGTTTATTTACGTTCGTTCTTTCCTTTGTTTCCATTTAGACTGAAACATCATTCACACTCTTCCCATTTTTATAAGGCATGGATATCATAACTGTGAAAGAGAAAAAAGCACTTTTCTCTTGGTATCCATCTATTTTTAAATTTTTTATTTGGATTTTAAAATTTTATACTCAGTGACCACAGAATCAGTTACATGTAAAAGCTATTTCAATAAGGTTTGGATTTTACTTCAGTTTAATTATATAGCTAGGAATCCTTGGGGCAAATTCTTGTAAGTCACATGCCACACTAGCAGTTTTTTTGTTTTTTAGGTTTTTTTGTGGGTTTTTTTTTTCTTTTTTTCCCTCATATTTTGAATTGTCATATTACATTTCTGGCTGTTTATGATACATAATTCTATAATAAGGTATGTGTAGAAGTTACATATAATACATATGGGGAAAATAAGTTATGTTATAGTACTTAAAGTATTTGATGTGGAATTAGAATGTCGAGAATTCATATAGCACAGTGGTTAGAAAGGAAGGGTTCCAGTGTGGGGCTACGTAGACAAAGTTCTCCTCTGCCATTTAGCATCTGTGTGACCTTGGTAAAGTCATGTATCTTCTGTATTAGTCTGTTTTCACACTACTATAAAAAACTACCTGAGACTGAGTAATTTATGAGGAAAGAGGTTTAATTGACTCACAGTTCCACAGCCTTAACAGGAAGCATGACTAGGAGGCCTCAGGAAATTTACAGTTATAGCGGAAGGAGAAGAAGGACCTTCTTCAAGTGGAGGCAAGAGAGAGCAAGCTGGGAAGTGCTACACTTTTAAACCATGGGAGGTGGTGGGAGAAGATTGTGTCATGGGAGAGGATTTCCCCTATGCTGTTCTCATGATAGTGAGTGAGTGAGTTCTCAGATGATCTGAGGACACACGGCATATGATTTTTCAGTTCTGAAAGCAATTTTTGAGCCCCTACTAAATACCAGGTAGCAGACCTGCCCTGGGAACACAAAGATTGCAGGGTTTAGTGAGGATGACACATAAGTGGGCATGCACTGTGCTAAATGTAAGGCTATCTCTCTATAAAGCACAGAAGAGGGGCACGTAATCTAGGGCAGGGTCAGGTAATGTCAAAAAAGACACCCTAAAAGAGATCTTTCCTCAACTCTATCAAAAAGAATGATTCAGCCAGGGAGAAGGAAGAGAATATGAGCAGTGGTAAACATGCATGGTGAATATAGAGAATTGCAGGTATTTCAAGTTAGTGGAGGATGAAGTATGAAGTGGAATGACCAGGGATCAGGCTGGAATGGTAAGTCGTTACCAGATGATACTCTAATATAGGCAGAACTCTTACCAGGGCCATCCTTAGCTGCTTTTAGGTACCTTTGGGTTAATTATCCATCCCTTCACCAGTCAGATGGATCCAAGGCAGAAAGATTGCATGGCAGAAAGCACAGTGACCTGAATATGTAAGGAATTGCTCAGAAGGGGGCAATGGGCAACTGGGCTTGACATGTACTTTGTTGTTTCACAGAAGAGGATAATGCGGGAAGGCTCATTACATGGTTGGTCCAGGATGGAGGGATAGTAGAAGCCAAACCAAGCTTGGAAACAGTGAATTTTTTTGTGGTTTCATCCTGTGCAGCTATGCGGTCTTCCTAAAGAGCTTTGTCATGGCACCAGGAAGATTGACTTAAACATTGTTTTAACTTTTATTTTGGATAGCTAATCATTAAGAAAATGGAGGGTGTTGGTAATTGAATAGCGTCAGATGATTAGCTGTGGAATCTAGGGAGAAGGAAAAGAGAGCAGGAAAAAACAAGGGACAGGGAGAAAATGAGGTGGTCCAGAAAGTGAAGGTTTCTGTTAGGTTCAAGAGTAGATTAATGTGGAGAAAGAGATATATGAAAGACATGTGATTAGGGAGGAAATCAGAGAAAAAAAAAATTGCTGTTTAAGATGTCTGAGGATCTCTGAATGATGATAAAATCTAGTGTGTAGATAGAACAGTGGGTGGCTAAAATATAGAAGAATGAAGCTGGATCCTCATCTCTCACGTTATACAAAAATCAACTCAAGATGGATCAAAGACTTACATCTAAGACCTGAAACCATAAGAATTCTAGAAGATAACATTGGAAAAACTCTTCTAGACATTGACTTAGGCAAAGACTTCATGACCAAGAACCCAAAAGCAAATGCAACAAAAGTAATGATAAATAGATGGGACCTAATAAAACTAAAAAGCTTCTGCACAGCAAAAGATATCAGAATCAGTAAACAGACAACCCACAGAGTGAGAGAAAATGTTCGCAAACTGCATCTGCCAAACGACTAATATCCAGAATCTACCAGGAACTTAAATCAAGAAAAAAAAACAAATAATCCCGTCAAAAAGTGAGCAAAGGACATGAATACACAATTCTCAAAAGAAGATATACAAATGGCCAACAAACGTGAAAAAAAAATGCTCAGCATCACAAATTATCAGGGAAATGCAAATCAAAACCACAATGAGATAACCACCTTACTCCTGCAAGAATGACCATAATTAAAAATAAAAAAATAACAGATATTGACATGGATGTGGTAAAAAGGGAACACTTTTACACTGCTAGTGGGAATGTAAACTAGTACAACCACTATGGAAAACAATATACAGATTTCTTAAAAAACTAAAAGTAGAACTGCCATTTGATCCAGCAATCCCACTACTAGATATCTACCCAGAGGAAAAGAAGTCATATGAAAAAGACGCTTGCACACATGTGTATAGTAGCACAATTCACAATTGCAAAAATATGGAACCAGTCTAAATGCCTATCACCTAATGAGTGGATAAAGAAAAGTATTCCACACACCGTGGAATACTACTCAGTCACAAGGAATGAAATAAAAGAATGAAATAATGGCATTTGCAGCAGCCTGGATGGAGTTGGAGACCATTATTCTTAGTGAAATAACTCAGGAATGGAAAACCAAACATTGTATGTTCTCACTTATAAGTGGAAGCTAAGCTGTGAGGACACAAAGGCATAAGAATGATATTATGGACTCTGGGGACTTGGGAGGAAGGGTGGGAGATGGGTGAGGGATAAAAGACTACACATTGTTGCAGTGAGCTGAGATGCTGCCACTGCACTCCAGCCTGGGCGACAGAGCAAGACTCCATCTCAAAAAGAAAAAAAAAAAGACTACACATTGGGTACGGTCTATACTGCTCAGGTGATGGGTGCCCCAAAATCTCACAGATCACCACTAAAGAACTTTTCCATGCAATCGAACACGATCTGTTGCCCTAAAACTATTGAATAAAAATAAAAGTTGAATTTTAAAAAATGAGTGAGTGGAGAGACGACATGCAGAAATGGCACACCTCAGGTGGCTGAAGGAGAGAAATGTATTTGGTGTCTGCCATATTTTTGCAACCTTCAGTGACACTTTTGTCCATGTCACTGATCTTTCTGGCAAAGAAACCATCTGCTATGTGACTGGTGGGATGAAGGTGAAGGCAGACCGAGATGAATCCTCGCCATGTGCTGCTATGTTGGCTGCCCAGGATGTGTCCCAGAGGTGCAAGGAGCTAGGTATCGCTGCCCTACACATCAAACTCTGGGCCACAGGAGGAAATACGACCGAGACCCCTGGACCTGGGGCCAGTCGGCCTTCAGAGCCCTTGCCCACTTGGGTATGAAGATTGGGCAGATTGAGGACGTCACCCCCATCCCCTCTGACAGCACCCATGGAAAGTGGGGTTGCCATGGTCACAGTCTGTGAACAGGACTCCTCAAACTATTTTCTGTTAATAATTTGCCATCGTGTTAAAAAAAAAAAAAAAAAAGTGGGTGGCTGAAGGGGAGGATACTGAGTAATGGAGTCAAGGAATTATGAAGCTAGGGTACTAGACATCACTATTTGGTTATTTTCTAGCATGGTGTTAAGAGAGAAAAATATTACAAGCTAGGGGCTAAAGTTCTTAATGAATAAAGGACAGTGAAAAAGAGATTGAAACATGAGAGCAACAAAGAGAGATGAAGAATACTAAATCAAGATGGTGTGTACCTTAAAAAATACGCATTTACTCCAAACCATGATTTCATGGAAGATCGATTTGGAAACAGTCATGGTAAGCTAGGTAAAGTCCAGCTACCTCTTCCTGGGTACCACTGAATATTGGGTAATGGAGAATGAAAAAACTTCAACTAAATAGAGCTCTGAGAGAAACAGTTTCTCGGGTTAAAACCATGCTTCGACCGGGCGCGGTGGCTCAAGCCTGTAATCCTAGCACTTTGGGAGGCCGAGACGGGCGGATCATGAGGTCAGGAGATCGAGACCATCCTGGCTAACCCGGTGAAACCCCGTCTCTACTAAAAAATACAAAAAACTAGCCGAGCGAGGTGGCGGGCGCCTGTAGTCCCAGCTTCTCCAGAGGCTGAGGCAGGAGAATGGCGTAAACCCGGGAGGCGGAGCTTGCAGTGAGCTGAGATCCGGCCACTGCACTCCAGCCTGGGCGACAGAGCGAGACTCATCTCAAAAAGAAAAAAACAAACAAAAAAATGCTTCATTTACCTCAAGGAGATGGCCACAAAATTTTGAAAGGTTTCACTACCTCCAAGAAGTGTTACTGACCACTCTGTACAACCTTAACCTTTTTCTTATCTGTGTTCCTAAATCAGCCATAATTTCATGTATATATTTGTCAAGGACTTACTAAAGTTTAGACATTGTGGTAGATGTTAACGTAAATATAACATTATGCCATCTCCTCAAAAGTTTAAATGCAAGACTTCTTGTTTCCAGATAGGAAAACCTCAACTGTAATTTATGAAATGCTGGAGGCTTTGTGTGTCCAAGTCTGAGAGATAAAAACTGCAGGGGTATTCATTAATGGAGAGGCCACAATTTTAAAAAATTTTACCTCCTGGAGTCCTACCAGGTTCCTAACTGATAAGAAGGAAGGAAAATCCCCAATTCCAGCCCTCTCTAGCCATCCCCTTCCACCTAAGTGGGGTGGGTGAAGTGAGGGGCACTGAGAAGCACTTACGAAGTTCACAGTCCAGAAACACAGACTCATTAAAACACTGAGATCTAACAGGACTTCAGAATGTTTTCCCCCACCTTACTACTACATTACTAAAAGCCTGTTTACTGCAGTTCCTGTCACCTAGTACAGCATATACAGCTAGCAAGAAAAAAATTACTGAACATACTAAAAGGCAGAAAACAGTTTAAAGAGACAGAGCAAGCATCAGAACCAGCCTCACGTAATATTGAAATTATCAGATCAGAAATTTAATACAATTATGATTAATATACTAAGGGCTCTAATGGATAAAGCAGATAGCATGCAAGAACAGGTGGACAATGTAGGAAGAGAGATAGAAATTATAAAAAAGAAACAAAAGGAAATGCTGGAAATCAAAAACACTGTAGCAGAAATGAAGAATGCCTTTTATGTGCATATTAGTAGACAGGACACAATTGAGGAAAGAATTTCTGAGCTTGAGGACATCTCACTAGAAACTGACATGACTGAAAAGCAAAGAAAAAGAAGACTGCAGAAAAAACAAAAAACAAAAAACAGAACAGACCCAGAGGAACCTTAAGTACGTATTACTAAGTGAAACAAGCCAATCTAAAAAGGCTGCAGTATTATTCCAACCACAGATGCTCCTTGACTTACAATGGGGTTATGTCCAAATAAGCCCATTGTAAGTAAAAAATATCCTAAATTGGAAAGTATTTAGCATCCTGATAAACCCATCATAAATCAAAAAATTGTTCAAACCATCTTAAATGGGGGACTATCAATGTCTGACATTCTAGAAAAGGTAAAACTATGGAATCAGTAAAAAGATCACTGTTTGCCAGGGGTTGGGGTGTGGGAGGTGCTGCGGGATGAAGAGGCAGAGCACAGAGGATTTTGAGTAGTAAATGTGGTCTGCATAATACTGTAATTGTGGATACATGTCACCATACATTTGTCCAAACCTGTAGAATGCACAACACCAATAGGAAACCCTAAAGTAAACTATGGAATATGGGTGATGATGATGTCAATGTAGATTCGTCAATTGTGACAAATATTCCAGTTTGGTAGGGGATGTTAGTAGGAGTGGCTATGCATGTGTAGAGGGAAGGGGAGGAACATTGGAAATCTTTGTATCTTTTATTCAGTTTTGCTGTGAATCTAAAACTAAGTTAAGAAATATTCTCTCTGCTTCTATCTTCTGAAAGACATTGTAGAGAATTGGTATCATTTCTTCCTTTAATATTTCATGGAATTCACCAGTGGAACCCATCTGGGCCTAGTGCTTTTGTTTTGTAAGGTTATTAATTATTGACTCAATTTCTTTAATAGATATAGCCCTATTCATATTGTCTATTTCTTCCTGTATAAGTTTGGCAGATCGTGTCTTTCAAGGAATTGATCTGTTTCACCTAGATTATCAAATCCCTTTGCACCATTTTAATGTCCATAAGACCCATTGTGATGTCCCCTCTTTTATTTCTAATATTAGTCATTTGGGTACTCTCTATTTTTTTCTTAGCCTGGCTAGAGACTTACAAATTTTATTGTTCTTCATGAGGAACCCACTTTTGATTTTATTGATTTTGTCTATTGATTTATTGTTTTCAATTTCATTGGTTCTGCACTAATTTTTATTTCTTTTCTTGTGTTTGCTTTGGATTTAATTTGCTCTTTTTTTTCTAGTTTTCTAAGGTAGAAACTTAGTATTGGGTTTAGATCTCTCTTCTTTTCTAGTATATGCATTCAATGCTATAAATTTTCCTCTAAGCACTGTTTTTACTGCATACCACAAAATTTTGATGTTGTGTTTTCATTTTTATTTCATTCAGTTCAAAGTGTTTTTTAATTTCTCTTGAGATTTCTTTTTTGAGTCATGTGTTGTTTAGAAGTATGTTGTTTAATTCCCACATATTTTGGGGTTTTCTAGTCATCTTTCTATTACTGATTTCTAGTTTAATTCCATTATGGTTTGAAAGAAGACATTGTATGATCTCTTTTCTTTAAATTTATTAATGTGTGTTTTATGCCCAGAATTGGATCTGTCTTGGTGAATGTTCCATATGAGCTTGAGGAACCTCTGTTCTGCTGTTGTTGGATAAAGTAGTCTATAGATGTCAATTATATTCAGTTGATTACATGGTGTTTTGGAGTTCAACTATGTCCTCACTGTTTTTCTGCCTGCTAGATGTGTCCATTTCTGATAGATAGGTGTTGCAGTCTTCAACTATATAGATTTATCTGTTTCTCCTAGCAACTCTTACCAGTTTTACCTCATGTCTCTTTACACTCCGTTATTAGGCATATGTACATTAAGGCTGTCTTCTTGGAGAATTGACCCATTTATCATTATGTAATGCCCTTCTTTATCCTTGTTAAGTTTTCTTGCTCTAATATCTGCTCTGCCTGAAATTAATATAGCTATGCCTGCTTTCTTTTGATTAGTGTTGGCATAGTATATTTTTTCCATCCATTTACTATTAATCTTTATGTGCCTTTATATTTAAAGTGAGTTTCTTGTAGATGATATATAGTTGGGTCTTGTTTTCTGATCCACACTGACAGTCTCTTTTAATTGGTGTATTTAGACTATTGACATTCAGAGTGATTATTGATTTAGTTGGGTTTCTAACCATATTTGTTAACTGTTTTCTATTTGTTGCCTTTGTTCTGTGTCCTTATTTTTGTCTTCCACTGTTATAACCTTTCACGATTGTAACTGAATGACTTATATGATTCCATTTTCTCTCCTTTCTTAGCATATCAGTTATGCTTATTTTTAAAAAAAATTAGTGGTTTCCCTAGAATTTGCAGTTTTTTAAGTTTATAACTAACCCAAGTCCATTTTCACATAACACTATACAGCTTCATAGATAGTATGAGCACCTTATAATAAAATAATCTTAATTCTTCCATCTTGTCATTTGTATCATTAGTATTCATTTCCCTTATATATACGTATACATAAGCATATATATCATATATACATAAGCATACATACATAAGCATGCATAATTAAATACATTATTATTATTTTGATATTAAATCAATTAAGAAAAGCAAAAGGTTGTTTTATTTTCACTTATTGCTTCTATACTCTTCCTTTTCTTAAGAAGGTCCAATTTCTGACCTATATTGTTCTTTCTCTCTAAGGAACTTCTTTAAACATTTTTTGCAAGGCTGGTCTACTGGCAACAAGTTTCCTCAATTTTTTCATGTATGTGAGAAAGCTTTATTTCACCTTCACTTTTGAAGGATAGTTTTGCAGGTTATAGAATTCTAGGTTGATAGTCTGGGTTCTTTTTTTTCCCTCTCAACACTTTAATATTTCACTCCATTCTCTAGTTTGTATGGTTTCTAAGGAGAAGCCAGATGTAATGCTTATTTTTGTTCCTCTGTACATAAGATGTTTTTTCCTTCTGGCTTCTTTAGGATTTTTTCTTTCTCTTTGGTTTTCTGCAGTTTGAAAATGATATGCCTCAGTGTAGTTTTGGGGGTTGGGATTTTTTTTCTTTTAGGGGGTTTTTTGACATCTATGCTGCTTGGTATTCTCTGAGCTTCCTGGATCTTTGGTTTGGTATATTAATTTGGGGAAATTCTCAGTCATTATTGTTTCTGATTTTCTGCTATTTATTTCTCTTTTCTCCTTTTGGTATTCCCATTACACATGTTATGCCTTTTGTAGTTGTCCTGTAGTCTTTGGATATTCTTTTCTGGGTATTTTTGTTTGCTCGCTTTTCAGTTTTGGATGTTTCTATTGATATATCCTCATGCTTAGAGATTCTTTCCTCAGCCATGTCCAGTCTACTAATAAGCCTGTGTATAAATTTATATTTAGTGTCTAAATTCTGTATTAAATGACAAGCTCCTTGAGGGCAGAGTTTGTGTTTATCTTTGATTTCCTTACAACTCCTAGTAGAGTTCTCTACAACAAATAGGCATAAATTTTATTAAATACAGTATATCATATTCTGTCATATGAGGTATGATATAATATGTGCCACAAGGCTGGATGTGGTGGCTCACGCCTGTAATCCCAGCACTTTGGGGCGCCAAGGCAGTGGATCACCTGAGGTTGGGAGTTCGAGACCAGCCTGACCAACATGGGAAAACCCCATCTCTATCAAAAATACAAAATTAGCCAGGTGTGGTGGCACATGCCTGTAATCCCAGCTACTCAGGAGGCTGAGGCAGGAGAATAGCTTGAACCTGGGAGGCGGAGGTTGCAGTGAGCCGAGCCGAGATTGCACCATTGCATTCCAGCCCAGGCAACAAGAGTGAAACTCCATCTCAAAAAAAAAAAAAGTGCCACACAAAAGGTAGAATTAAATTACTAGATACTGTGAACGTCTACTAATACTGTCTCAGTCAAATGCTTAACTGCATTTTTGTTAGAAATGTATGTATCATTTTTGGTCGACTCCTTGGCCTGGATCTCAACCCAGGTTTTTGAAACAACACTAAGCAATCCTATTAAAATTCTATAAACTTAAGCCTGGTTTGCTGACTACGTTTATTAGCAGATGTGGTGACTCATTCTGATTGAGTCATAGAAAATAGTACATAAAGCCTTTGCCTTTATGTACTAATGACTATGACTAATGACAGTGACTCTCCCTAATGACACCAAAATTGTACAGTTGACCCTTGAACAACATGGGGGTTAGAGACACCACCCGCTGTGCAGTTGAAAATTTTCATGTAACTTTTGACGCTCCCAAAACTTAACTACTGTTAGGCTACTGTTGACTGGAAGCCTTGCCAATAACATATACAGTCAATTAACACATATTTTGCATGATAAATGTATTGTATGTTGCATTCTTAAAGTTGTCAACTAGAGAAAAGAAAGTGTTATTGAGAAAATCGTAAGGAAGAGAAAATATACTATTTACTATTAGGTGGAAGTGAATCATCATAAAGATCTTCATCCTCATCATCTTCACATTGAGCCTTTTTCCCTTGCCTTCAGTCAATCTCTACATACCTATAATAAGTTGGAGTGAAAAACAGCCTCTAGGGTATTAGGTCTGTATGATATATACTAGGAGTTTTTACACTTTCTCCTTGGGTGGCCAAAACAATAGGATATAGCATTATAAGTATTATCTTTCAGTAATCTAAATAGTTCTGCTTCTGATTGGGTATGTTTGTTTTCATTTTCCTCTAATCAAAGGAGCAATGCCTGCATGTTTAAAAAATAACTTGGCTTGGTAAAACACTGTAGCAGTCTACACTGACGTTCACCAAGTATTTTCAGTTCCCTTTCTGAGTACCTGGTAGTACTGTATATCCCTTCCTCCATTAAAGTTAGATATGGTCATGTGATTGTTTTGTCAGTGAAATGAGACCAAAATTGACATGAAGCTTTAAGAGCTAGTACATGTACATAATTTGCTATTTTACCTTTATCCTGCTGCAAAAACTGTAGAAGCCCAGATAGAGAGCCTCCCTTAGCCTAAGTTCCTGAATGAGGACAGCATAGACAGGAACTCCCCCAACTGCCAGTTGACCTGCTTATGGACATGTAACATATTTTATGCCACTAAGATTGGGGAGTAATTAGATAAGCATAACCTAGCTTATCCTGATAAATATAGCCTTCACCCCAAAACAGTGGGCTTTGGTAGTTACTAAAGGAAAATAAAAGATTCTATGTGCTAATATTGGCCTAGTATTTCTTTTTCTTCATTACAGAAATGTTTATTGTACACAGCTTATATAAAATGAATTCATCTCAAGATGATTAGAGTCATTCGCCATGTGTCAGAGTATTTTTCTTTGAATTAGAATCTTTGCTTGAGATATTTTATTTTATTTTATTTTATTTTATTTTATTTTATTTTATTTGTTTTTGAGTTAGGGTTTCATTCTATTGCCCCAGCTGGAATGCAGTGGTACAGTCATCATTTACTGCAGCCTTGAATTCCTGAGCTCAAGCAGTCCTCCCACTTCATCCTCCTGAGTGGCTGGGACTACAGGCATGTGCTACCATGGCTGGCTAAATTTTATTTTATTTTATTTTTGTAGAGATGGGGTCTCGCCATGTTGCCCAGGCTGGTCTTGAATTCCTGGCCTCAAGCTATACTCTCACCTCAGCCTTTTCAAAATGCTGGAACTATAGGCATGAGCCACCATGTCTGACTGAGAAATTTTAATATGCTTCTATAAGATTCCTTTCACCTGCCAATGATAGAATTGTAAATTTCTTGAAAGTAGTGACCATCATTCATTTTTGCATTTATTCTTTTATTCAACAAACTTTTGTTAAGTGCTCATTATTTGCCAGGTGCAGAGTCAAGGAAGATGTTCAGGGAACTCTAGATAGTTTGGTAAAACTGGCAGAAGGCAGGCAGGGGCCAAAGACTGTAAAGCACTTTGTTAAAGTCTGGAAGCTTTAACAATTTCATAAATTAGCTATACTTCATTTTAAAATAGTTTATCCACATTTATTACTTAATTTTATAATGCCATATCCAAGGTGACACAGACCGAGTTTTAACACTTCCGAGACCACCAATACATTGTATTTTACAACTTAGTTAACTCCTTTTTACATATCTTAGAATAAAGCTTTTTTTCTTCTATCAGTATCTTTTAATTTCTCCAGTGCACCAAGTGCCTTCTCACCTGGGGGCCTTTGCACATGCCATTTTCTTTGCCTGTTTTCCCTTAGTTTGGGAAATCACTAGAGGTCATTTGTACTGAAATTGTTGGTACCATCTTCATAGAAAGGAATATATTTGTCTATGTTATATTGTTGTGCTTTGGGAAATCTACCAGTAAAATTAGAAGTTTTTTTTTTCTTCTATAACTAATATAAACATTAAGAAATAAGAAATTAGGTGCTATTGGAAAGTTTAATTATCCCAATTCTCACAGAAAAAAATTTTCTCATCACATTGCCAGGTGGTTTCAAGCAACTCTTATTTACAAAATTGAAGAGCTTGAAAGCTAAGTTCTATTTCTGGTCTTTATTGTACAAATCTAAATACTTGTTGCAGAGACAGTGTGGAAGAGTGACGTTCCCTTTTTGTTCTCTCTCCCATCACCTTCTGCCTTTCCCTCTAGGGATTCTTCAGCAAGCGCCTGAAAGGCTCCATCAAGAGGACCAAAAGTCAGTCAAAGCTTGACAGAAACACGAGCTTTCGGCTTCCATCCCTTCGCAGTACAGATGACAGGTAGGAAGTTAACTTTCTTAAAACAAAAAAAAGCAGTTTGAGAATGAATTTTGTTAAGGCATTTTGGTCTGTTCTGAATTTCAATCAATGACAAATAGAAAAATACAATAAAAAATTGACTTTTATGTCACATTCATATTAAGGCAAGATGCAAAATACTGACTCAAATACCCAACCAGTTTAAGAATCTTATAATATTGGAGAGTTTGTGGATACATAAAAACTAATTTCAGGGTCAGTTAAGCTGTTTCTATAGAATCAAGTTATAGTGGTCAAAGGTGTATCTTTTGTTTTGTTTTTGGTAGAATGGCTATAAAGAATAATGATGATGATAGCTAAACAGTTTTAGCACTGTCACAGAATGCTTCATACATGTTATCTTGTTTCATCTTTATAATAACCCTATATGATAAATACTATTATTATCACCATTTTATAGATGAAGAATCTGAAGTACAGAGAGGTTAAATAATCTTGCCCAGGGTCATACAGCTAGTAAATAGCAAAAATGGTATTTGAACTTGGGCAGTTTGGCTCCATAGTCTATGCTTTTTACTGCTATGTTCTGTATGTAAAGCATATTAAATTGGCCTTGTTGGTTTGCAATTACATCTAGAAGACGTGTGCTGAAAAGGAAGCCTGGATGGATTTCAATAATTAAGACGATTAGCTTGAGTAAACCTCAAATATATAGCTCCCTAAGGATAATATCCTTCAAAAATCATTGAATGTGTGCTGACACATTTTTGACATGTCATGTCTCGATAATGTTCAGAATTTTGGAAGTAGTGCTTGTGGTATCAGCATCAGCACATCGTCGCTACCACCAATATTTATTAAGTACCTATTCTGTGCTACACATGTTAAATGTAGTCTCTCATGTAATACAACAACCCTAGATACTATTATTATCCTCATTTTATAGATGAGAAACTGAGGCATAAAACGTTTGAGAAACTTGCCCAGGGTCACACAGCTAGTAAGTAGTAGAGCTGGGATTTGAACTCAGGTCTGCCTCTCATATTTGATACTCTTATTTATGTTTTACTTTTTTTTTTTTTTCTGGTAAGTGACTGTTTTTCACTTATCTACCTAGAAAACAGAAATAAAATTATAGATTTGCCGAGCAGATGATTAGTATCTTTGTTTTGTAAATGAAGGAACTTGATGGGGGACTACTGCTTTATTAGCCCTTCTTGAACTACATTAAAGGTGCTCTGTGAAATTTGCAAGTCAGCCCAATTTGCAGTATATTTATTATCTCTTTTATACCTCTTTGTTTTAAGGTAATCATAAAAAATATTTTTGAAATATTTTTCTTAGTTTCCTATTATTCTATAATTTTCATCATTCCAGGAATTCAAAGCATTTTATTAATGTCTCAAAAAATAGAATAACAATTTTTTTCAGATTATTGATTCTTAAGAACAAAGACGTTGTGCAGCAAATAAAACAGTCCCAATTCAATAGCCATTTTCTTAAATCCTGCAGCATCATATAGAAACTTGGGAGACAAGTTTTTTTTATAAGTTTACCTTATTTTTTAACCTTGCACTAAATATTAACTTCTTTATTTCAAACAAAGGTCTCTCTCCTATTTCATTTTGTTTTAGGTTGCCCATGGGAATTGTTTGACTGAATTACCAAGAGATCATTTTCTCCCAGAGTCTCTTGTATTTCTATTATATGGTTACTGTATTTTTAGCCTTTCCAGTGATCGAAATGTATTATTTGTGACTTTTATGCTGTTATGCTTTGATCAATAGCAAAGTCTTTCTTTCTTAAGTACAGCACAATAAAAAAGTGGTAGTAAATCTCAAATATTAAGTAACCCTTTTAATTTATCAACTCCATTTGAATTGCAGAGATTTCCTATACAGAAATTTTTCAAAAAACTTTTTCTTGTATAGGGATGTACTCAATGTAATTTGAATGTGTTCCAGTTTTAAAAAAGACTCTCTTGCCTTCAGATCGTTTGAACAGTCAGATAAATAGAGCTAAGGTACAAGATACTCATCAGCTGAGTTCTTTGAATTAGTGCCCTTATAGGTGTAACCAAGTATTTTCTGAAGACCTCTGATTTTCCTGGGTCAGATGCATCAATTGCTGAAGTCAGCCACTTCAAATCTGTTATACAGTGTCTAAATCTAAGTAGCAAAACATTTCTATTCTTTTATCCAATCTGTGGAACCTCCAGTTAGAGGTAGTAAGCAGCTCTTTTTTTTTCTGTTTTTAAATTATAAATTAAAATACTCACTTGTCTTTGTTGTTTTGGAGGGGGAAAAGTTTCAGTATGTAAATAAAAAGAACTAAAGACCCTCTTTATCTTTCCTATCTCCCCACATAAATAACCTTATTAACAATTTTTATATTTTCAACCCTCTTTAAAACTCCATACATAAAGGGAACCCAAGTATATGTTTCCATATTTTAATATAAATGGGATCATATTATGCATATTACTTTGTGACTTCCTTTTTAGTATAAATATTTTGTACTCTCCATATGTCGGTAAATGTCAGTCCACATCATTCTTTTTAACAACTGAATATTTGTATGCTACAGTGTTTTTATAATAATGTACGTCACTTCTCTATTGATGGATATTTACATTGTTTCCCTTTTTTGATACAAAATAGAGATGTCATGAACATTTTTGAACATGTGCGTTTTTGTACTGGTGGCTGGGTTGGATTTCAGAAGTAGCACTGCTTGGTATAGAGTATGTACGTTATCAAATTTTCCTTCAAAAAAGGACCTTTCCCACCAACAAATTAAGGTTACTTTTATCCTTCAGACAACCTTTTCCATTTTGTCAATATATTGAAAGAATAGAAATAATAAACACTTATGTAGTATTTATTATGTGACAGATATATTCTAAGTACTTTATATAAGCTACCTCATTTAATCATCACAACCACCCTATGAGATAGTCGCTGTCATTACTCCTATTTTGAAAATGAGAAAACTGAGACACAGAGAAATTCATAAGTTGCCTGAGGTTATAGAGCTTGGATAATGAGAGAACTGAGGTTCAAACCCAGGAAGACTGGCTTTAGAGTCTGTATATGTAACCTTTACTGTATATTACCTCTCTAAAACATGGGACGGGGGGGTAATTTCTTTGTTTTAATTTGTATTTTGATAATACTTAGTATACTGAATATCCTGTTATATGTTTTCTTCTTCTGTGACTTACCTGTTTCCTTTGCCCATTTTTCTGTTGAGTTGTTTATCCTATTTCTTATGATTTGGAATAGCACTTTTTATTACTACGGATAGTAAGCCACTACTATGCATGTTGCTAAAAATTTTCTCCCCATCTGTTTCTTGTGTTTTAAAATCATGTCTTCAAGTTACATGGAAGTTTTCAATTTTCCTTTCTCTGATATGTCAGTCTTTTTGGGTGGGAAGCGGGGCTTATCTGATCAAATTTGATCAGAATACTGGACTCAAGAGGTGAGGGACCTGTTTCTTATTACATTCTTCTTTATGATGCTGTGCAAATCACTTTATTTTTCCCTTCTTCAAAAGGGAGAAATATTCTATCTGGAGCAATCCAGAGGATAATGAAATAGTGGACATGATATTTTGAAATTTTCAAAGTGTTGTGTGTGTGGTTTTGTTTGTTTTTGTTTCTTCTGTTTTTTTTTTTTTTTTGTTTTTTGTTTTTTTTGATACAGAGTCTCACTCTGTTGCCCAGGCTGGAGTGCAGTGGTGCAATCTCAGCTTATTGCAACCTCCACCTCCTGGGTTCAAGCAATTCTCCTGCCCTAGCCTCCTGAGTAGCTGGGATTATAGGCATAAGCCACTGCCTCCAGCCAGAAATCTTCAAGGTTTTTGAGATAAACCACAAAGCTTATCTTCACTCATAACATTTTTATTTTTATTTTTCGAGACAGTGTATTTTTCTGTCACCCAGGCTGGAGTGCAGTGGCACAATCACGGCTCACTGCAGCTTTGACTTCTCAAGCTTACTTAATCCTCCTGCCTCAGCCTCCTGAGTAGCTGGGACTACAGCCACACACTACCATCCCTGGCTTATTTTTATACTTTTTGTAGAGATGGGATTTTGTCATGTTCCCTAGGCTGGTCTCAAGCTCCTGGGCTCAAGCGATTTGCCCGCCTTGGCCTCCCAGAGTCTGGGATTATAAGTATGAGCCACCATGCACAGCCCTCATATTTTTAAAAGATAAAATTATTCTCAGGAGGTCTGAGTTACCACTTTAAGATAGCAGAAAAACATTTTTAAATCAGTTAATTTTATCTAAAAAAAGCAAGCTGTGGAAAATACCATAGTTTTACCAAATAATGTTTCTAAAATCCAAATGTGTTGATATACAGTAACACGTTCAGTATGTGACAGTTATGTACAAGCTACTATGCCGTATGCTACAGAGATTATAGCATAGAGAACCAAAGATACAGGCCTCAACCTCGAGGAGTCCAGTAAAAGAGGTAAGTGTCAAGGAAGAAATGGTATTGGTGAAGATAAAATTACTTCTTGTTGAATGGATCAGGAGAGACCTTAGAGGGCAGTGGCCTGTGAGTTGGATCTTACAGGTGTACTTTCAACATAGAAATAGACACACACAGAACTTTCCTTGGAATGAAAATAATGAGCAAAAGTAGAAAGTAGGAAATTATGGAGCTTGAAGAGAATTACTGAATAGTTCAAGGTATTAACATGTAAAGGGGCAAGGTAGGAAATAAGTTTGGAAAGGTAAAATTCCAGTTTTTAACTTAATAGGTGAAAACAGTTCTGCTTTTTTGTCTTAAAAATTACTTAATATGAGAAATAAATATGAACTCCATCTTTAATGAAACTGGGAAAAATATGAGGGATAGATTACTTAATCTGTAATTCTCACTTAGAGGACAAACAGATTAGTTACCTACAAAAGGAAATTCTAAAAAGAAGTCTATACTTAGGATTCAGTTTAGTTGCCAATTAACAGATACCCAAAATAGAAATGACTGAAACAAGGTAAAAAAATTTTTTTTTCACTTCTGTCTGAAAGTGGACAGTCCTGTTCAAGTCTGCCATCTTTAGGATATTCAAGAATCTCCTTATAGACATAAGATAGCTACTAGAGCTCCAACCATAACATATTTGTTTTAGATACCGGAAAAGATGGGCCCATAAAAAGACACATGCCTTCCTGCTGAGTTATCTCCCTTTAAAGCAATCTCTCTGAAACCATACCTAGTTGACTTTGACTTCTGTCTCATTGCCACCTTTTTCTAAGGGAGCCTGGGAAACTTTATACCTGGATATATTGGTGGGCCCAATAATATAGGAATCTGTTCTTAAGGAAAGAGAGAGGGATGGACATTGGTAAGACAGCTATCAGTCTCTGCATAGGAAGTTGATTTACCCACCTACTCTGGAAAGGTTCAGCTTCCACCCAACTCTAGAAAGTCAGCAGCCAGACTTACCCCTGTCACATAGCAGTTTGGAGAAATTGAACCACCCTGGAGAAACGGACCTACAGATAGCTACATTTGTATCTGTGGGTCCTTTTTGCCTATTAAAATCCCAGCTGATAAATTCATTCCTACGTAGATCCAAGAGAAATAAAAATATATATTCATATAAAAACTTGTGTGTGAATGTTCATAACAACATTATTCATAATAGGCAAAAAGTGATAACAACCCAAATGTCCATCAACTGATCAACAGATATACAAAAACATGATGTACCCATACAATAGAATATTCATCAGCAATAAAAAGAGTACTGGTACATGTTGCAATGTGTATGCATGTTTTCAACCTTGAAAACACTGAGGTAGGAGGATCGCTTGAGCCCAGGAGGTCAAGGCTGCAGTCAGCCGTGATCGTGCCACTGCGCTCCAGCCTGGGAGACATTATTATGTCTCAATAATAATAATAATAATAATAAGCCAGTCAGTCACAGAGTACTACATATTGTATGATTCCATGTATAAGAAATGGAAATGCCAAGAATAGGCAAGTAGATATGTATCATCTTGAAATATCTGAATGCTAAGGTTTAAAAAAATATATATTAAAATCTTCTAGAAAGAAAAAATAGGTTACATACAAAGGAATGTTGGGGATCAGGGGATGATATTGGAATTCTCAGTAGAAATAATGAAAACCAGACGTTAGTGGAGCAATGTCTTGAAAATTCTGAGTGGAAATTATTTTCAATCCAGTATTCCACACCCAGAGCAGATCTTGAATGTCAAACTGAGGAGTTTGGATTTTAGCGTATAAGCAACAAAGAGCCTTTTAAACATTTTTGATCAAGGAAATGGCCTAATCAGAGTTTTGCTATGGATGGATTAATCCAGCAGTGGAATTTCAGGTAACTTAGTTTGCAGATACTAAGTTTGAGAGACCAGTTAACAAAAAGCTATAAGAAGATATATTGAAGGCTCCTAGGCGAATAGTAGCGGTGGAAATGGAGAGGCAGAGACAAGATAAGAGGAACGTTTTAAAGGCAAAATCAATAGGATGTCACAAAGTCATCATTGTTCCAAAGCCATCTAATCAGATAAAAGCCAGTAAAGTGATTTCCTAGAATCAATATTGGCAGCATTTTCACATTAAAGCCATGTCATGTAGGAGGGTGTTGGGACACAAAAAGACTCTGTGATGTTTCTGCCTTTCATTCAAATGCACTTAAAACTAGGAAATGACTGAAAACAGTGGTACTATATTGTCAGGCATTCCAAGATTCCAAATGCCTCTTGCCAGCCTTGCTTTGGAAGTGCTACTTAAATTTACCAAAGACTAAAGGTAAAGATGAGCATATGGAATAGAATATTCTCACCCACTCCAAACTTCCCTCAAAAACCTTCACAGTAATGTTCTCAATTCTAAGGCCTGCTAACAAAGTATGGTTTTAAGTAGTCTACTTTTTCTATTGTCAAAAGATACCTGAAAGTAAGTATGGTGTTCATTAGTAGGTGGAATTATGGAACGATATTCTTTGCTTCTTGAGTTTCTCCTTATTAATTAGAATTGTTTAACTTTTTATTTTGAAATTATATGAAGAAAGTTGCAAAAATAGTACATAGAGTTCTGCAGACCCTTCCCCCCAGCTTTCCCCAATAGTGAGGTCTTATAACTGTAGTATAATATCAAAACCAGGTAATGGACATTGGTATGGTAATATTAAATAAACTGCAGACTTTATTCAGTTTTCATCAATTTTACATGCATTCATTTGTGTGTGTGTGTGTGTGTAGTTCTGTCCAATTTAATCATATGTATAGATTTGTGTAACTACTACCGTGATCAAGATAAAGAACTCTTTCATTACCAAGAAAGAACTCCCTCTGCTACCCCTTTATAATCATATCCACCTCCCCACACCTATCACATCTCTTAAAAAACTACTAATTTGTTTCTCATCTCTATCGTTCTATCATTTTAAGAATAGTGTTTAATAGAATCATATAGTATATAATTGGTTGAGATTGCCTTTTTTTTGCTAAACATATACCCTTGAGGTCCATCCAAATGGTTACATGTATCAGTAGTTTGTTTCTTCTGTTGCTGAGTAGTATTTCATTGTATGGATGTACTACGGTTTGTTTAACCATTCACCCATTGAAAGACTCGGGTTGTTTCCAGTTTTGCTATTATTCATATGAATAAAGCTGCTGTGAACAGTTAGATACAGGTTTTTGTGAACATGTTTTCCCTTCTGTGGGGTAAATGCCCAAGAGTATAATTTCTGGGTTCTATGGTATGTACATGTTTAAGTTTATAAGAAACTACCAAACTATTTTCCAGAGAGGCTGTGCCATTTTACATCCTGATAAACAATGTTTGCAGGGGAATTTTTTTGTGTCCCAAGAGATTTTCACTTATGTTTTCTTTTAGAAGTTTTATGATTTTAGCTTTTATATATAAGTCTATGATCCATTTAGAGTTCATCTGTGATTGCTTTAAATAAAAGATCTTAATTCAGAACTTATTGGTGTTCTCAATATATATATATATTCTACATATATATTAAATATATATATTCTACATATATATTAAATATATATATATATATTTTTTTTTTTAAGAGACAAGGTCTTGCTCTGTTGCTCAGGCTAGCGTGCAGCGGTGCCATCATAGCTCACTGTAACCTTGAACTCCTGGGCTCAAGCAGGCCTCCTGCCTTAGCCTCCTAAAGTGCTGGGATTATGGGCATGAGCCATGGCACCCTGCCCAGTTTAAGATATTACAAGATTCCAATCAAAACTACAAACTTGCCCCAGCCAAACCACTTACAGGCAGTCTGCCTGCCTTTGGAGAAGGAAGTATGGTAGACTACTTTCTTCTCTCATCTGCTTTTCCCCTCTAGCTTACTAACCATGTTTTTAGGTACCCTCCAGGTTTTGGGGAAGGAGAAGCAAAAAAAAAAAAAAAAAAGATGAGAAAGAGGAGAAGAAAATCCTACTACTACTATCTTAGCCTTCCATAATGCTCTGAGCCTAACAGAAATTTAAAGCTGACTTTTCTCTCATGGGGCGATTTGGGGACTTTTCCAGAGATTTATCCCTGAGGAGCTCTCACCTGTGGTTTTATTGACTTTGACAAATACATTTCTCTTCAAAGTGCTCACTTGTGAATCCTTTCTAGCAAGGAGTTCTTGATGCTTTAGTTTCTTCATCACACAGTCTTACGGTCCACAGGAAACCTCCACAAATCTTTTGCCCTGACAATCTCTAGGAGTACAGGCTTATCCAAAAGCATGAATGTTCTTGCTCTGCCACCAACAGTTAGTTGGTCATTTCTCATCATCTGAATTTCCCAGATGGAATCAAACCCTGCTCTCTATGTATCTTTTACCCTTCTCCCTTGTAGGTAGCAGGAGGATGCGCCTCACAACTTCTTTCAAAAATTGTTTCTCACAAAATCTTTCCCATTCTCCATTCTCTGACCACTTTTTATAGTCTTGACATAACTGAGAGGATCAAGGTAGTGGAACTGGTTCTAAAACATTTCCTTTGTAAATGCTGCAGTTTGTCTGATACTTGACGTTGGTATACAGAATCTGTTTTATCTAGGTGTCTCAATTGAAACTTCAATTTTCGTATCTCATTGCCTATGTATGTAATACTTCTATAAATCTGTAATCTTTAGCTACCTTTCAAAATGCAGCATGGCTCAGTCTTTCCCTCTCAATATTGTGTCCTGTCACTCCTGCCAAAAGTCTTCTTTATAATATTATACTTGCCATACTGCTTCTTATTTCTCTGCTTTTGATCTTACTGTCTCCTCTAACCCAAATGCCATTTCCTATTCCTGTACCCTGTCCTTTGTCAAGCTTACTTCTAGTTTATCCTCATGCAACAGTACCCAAGTCAGGAGTTACATGCTCCCTCCCTTCTTTTTGGTATTCTTCCCACATATCATCCTAGACTAAGTGCCTACACCACCCCCTCAACTACCTGTGGCCAACTCTGCATCCTTTATTCTAGGACTAACTGCTTCCTATTGAATTTATCTTTTCATATGTCTGCTTACTGCAGCAGATTGAAAGATCCTCCAGGATACAATCTTTGTATCCTCATCCCCTAACACAATGGCTGTCCTATTGAGGAACTCAGTACACATTTGTTGGCCTGAAACAGAAGAGGAGAGTCAAAACTGACTTCCAGATAATAAAGAATTCAATCTTTTAAAATATGGTCTATGTGGATATGACAGCTTCTCAGAAATTACTGGACTCCAGGCCATTAATTAATCAATACAGGCTAGCTATCGATTATAGAGTTTCCTATTCCAGATTTACAGCCTTGGGCCAGTTAAGGATCCCTTACTTTTATGAACTAAAACCCAATTGAAGTTCCTAATTGCATCATGATAGCATTTTAAATTCATTAGAATGCTTTATCTTAATAGAAAAAAATATTTCTACACATTTACTCCATCTTTGTATTCTTCCAGTGAAGAGTGTATTCAAGAATAGCTTTCCTGATCTCAACCAGATGAATAATTTACATAAAATGAACTAATGCATATCATATCACTGCAAGAAAAGTCTATGTCTATAATCATACTTCTTCACATTTGTATTGTACTGCAGTTTATGAAATAGATGTGAAATTATAGATTACTGCATTTGATTCTCACAACTGTGTGAGATATAAGAAGAAAAATCACTATCCACATTATCTACACATATCTTAAATGAGGTAACTAAGGTTCAGAAAGAATAAATTATTTACTGTATGTCACATAGCTAATAAGTGGTTCGAGCTGATGTGAATATGTAGGGCTTTTGGCTTCAGTTTGAGTGTTTTTTTCTATTATACTCTTTGTTGTGTGTGTTGATAGGAATCCTAACTTGCTGACAAAATAAGAAAGAAGGGAAAAACAAAGGCAAAAAATTACACACACATACACACACACACACACACACACCCCTCTTATACCAGCAGAATACTGTACAGTAATAATTGAGCCAATTTATGATCATATTTTTGCAATTTGGAAAAATATAAAGCCGACTCCTTACTGTACTCTTTTCATCTCTCCTCCTCTGCCAAAAAATCCAAATGGATTGAATGAAAACTTTAAAACTCTAAAAGAAAATATAGCTTATTTCTTATGATCTTAAAATTTAAAAACTCTTTGTCAACATAAACTGGGGGGAAATAATTATAAATATGACAGAAAAAGAACTAATTTACTTAATATACAGAGTGTTTACATATCAGTTAATTTTAACAATTAGGGAAATGGTTTAAGAACATGGAATAGCAGTTTATAATTCACAGAAAAGGAAACTGAGATTGCCAATAAACATGTACAAATGTCCTCAATCTCATAATTAAAGAAATGCACACTAAACCCATAATCAAATACCATTTTTTACTAATTATACAGGCAAGAGATTTTGAAGTTCAGCCACATCTCATGTTGAAGATAGCATGTAGAAACATGCACTGCTGATAGACACTTAAATTGATGTTGTGTTTATGGAGGGTAATTGAGCTGTATCAGAAATTTAAATGCATATGCCCTTGGATCTAGCAATTTCACATCTGAGAATTCAAAGTATGAATATATGCACATGTACATGAAGATAATATGTACTAAGATATTCTGAATTTTGTTGCTAATCACAAAAAAAGGAAACTTAGATGGTCGTCAAGGACTGTAAATTATTACAAGTTCATGTAAAGGAATACTATGTGGTCATTACAAAGAGACAAAGTATATCTGTATGTTCCAGTATGGATAGAAGTCCAAAATATTCTCTTAAAAACAGTATTGTACCATCCCATTTATGTAAATGAATATGTATATATAGATATATGTTTATATTTAAATATATATTTTTAAATACATACAAATATATTGTTATATAAATATATGTAATATATATTACATACATTTATATAATTATATACATATATGGGTACCTTTGTATAAAATATTTCTGGGTTCACAAAAACTGTTAATGGCCTCCTTTCTATAGGAGGTTGTGGGAGGTACCCTTTTTTTATTATTTACCTTCTATCCTTCTGAACTCCTGGAATTTTTTGCCAAGAGTATTTATCACTTCTTGTTTAAGGAGAAAAATTAAAAGATGATTAATTTTTTTAAAAAACTGTTTCAAACCCATGTCTCCCTCTAGCTATTTTACTGTTGTCACCCCTTCACAATCAGACTTGTGGAGTTAATCTTCACTTCCTCATATTTCATTCATTTTCTCAACCCACTGAAATCTCATTTTTGTCCTTTTTTCTGAAACTGCTCTTGCCAGCGTCTCCAATTACCTCTAAATTCAATTCTCAAATTCAGTGGCCACCTTTCTTGAGACCCCTCTTTCCGGGACTTCTGTGATACTTGAGTCATGTGGTTTTTCTTCTCTCTCAAATTCTTCAGTGTCTTTTGTCAGTTTTGTAGCTTTAAATGTTAACATGCCTCAGGTTATGTTTTTAGGTTGTCTTCTCAATATGTGTGTTCTGTTTCACGTTCACATCTACCCCCACAGGAACCTCAAACTCAACTTGTATAAAACTTGATTTTATTTGTACTGTCATCTCAACCAGCATTGCCTCCTCTTTCCTATCCCTGTGAAGGACATCATCGTCTTTCAGCCAGTGTTTCAAGCTGGAAATGAGCAGTTGTCCTGGACTCTACCCTCTCCCCAGTTCCTCTAGCATTCCAGTCATCAAAGCCTATTTACCTCTTAAATCTCTCTCTGTGCCATCTACTTCGTCCCCATATCTGTTAGTCTAATTCATTATCTTTACTCAGATTACTACCATAATCAATGAACTGGTTTCCAGGTCTTTCATTTCTTTTCTCTCCACTCTCTGTGTACTCCTTTCTTTCTCCACTCCTTAGCCAAGGTAGTTTTACTGAGACACACATCTTACCATGTGATTCCCCCTCTACCACCTAAAGCCTTCCGATGTACATCTACTGGTATTGTGATCAAATTTAAATACCCACACATGACTACAAGTCTGTGATCTCTCTCAAACCTCATTATTCACCAGACCTCACCCACTGCAACACCCCAGCCTCCTCCTTCTAACATCCATACTATAGTAGAACCACACTGCTGAATTTCTTTCACTGTCTGAACACCACAGCCTTGCATACTCTCATACAGGCCTTTTCACATGCTATGCGTTGTCTCTAGATCTCCACACCTGCATATAATGAAATTCATCCCCTCCCCATGAAGATGGTTACAACTTTATGTTACTGTTTTCTCCAAGAAGTCTTCTCTGAACCACCCCCACCTTAAAATCCTCTACTTAGTGCTCATAGAGCCTTTTTTGGCATCCTTTTTCATAAGTCTTGTCACATTGTATTATAATGGATTGTTAACTCACTAGATTATAAATTGTGTGTGAGTACACAGACCATGCTTTAAGTCTTCACCTTTGTATTCCTTGCATCTACCTCTAGTATAGTGCCTGACCCATAATGCACACCACTTAATTATTGGTTAGATTGATGGATTCTTACATATATTCATGTATACAACCAAATGAGAAACTAATGGGAAAGCAAGTCATTTATGAGTTTAGGAATTATTAAAAAGTCAATGTTGCCAAGCATGTTGGCTCACACCTGTAATCCCAGCACTTTGGAAGGCTGAGGCAGGAGGATCACCTGAGGTCAGGAGTTCGAGACCAGCCTGGCCAACATGGTAAAACCCCATCTCTACTAAAAATACAAAAATTAGCTGGGAGAGGTGGTGCACGTCTGTAATCCCAACTACTTGGGAAGTTGAGGCATGAAGATCACTTGAACCCAGGAGGCGGAAGTTGCAGTGAGCTGAGATTGCACCACTGTACTCTAGCCTGGACGACAAGAGTGAGACTATGTCTCAAAAAAAAAAAAAAGTCAATTTTAGTTATTGAACTTCACCAGTTTTTTTCCTCTCTTATCCTTCTTTTACCCATTACTTTTATGGCAATTATGAGACTAAAAGTCTGGCAACTGAAATCAGAAATAAGGAAATAAAAGCTATAGTCTGTCCACTGTTACTGGTATGTTACTTGAGTTGGATCACAAGTTTGATTTGGTTTGGTTTAGTTTCTGTTTTTTAAAATACAATATAGTTGTGTTTATATTGAATTTGTTTAATAGGTACTAGTAGATTATATTACATTTGCAATTTAAGGACAAAAAGATGTGTTATAACATGGTATAGTTTCTGTAAAGGAATTATTCCCTAGTGTCTATCATCTTGGAGGCAAGTTGGATTTTCTACTTCCTAGAACATGTCTTAATGTTTATAATCTAGTCTTCCTTCTGTATCCACCTTCACTGTATATCTACATGTATATGTACCAAGTACAAAGTAAGTAAGGATATTTTTGTCTATGCTGATACATTTCTTTACCATGAGTTTCTCATTCTGAGTGACAACTCAGGCTGACATCCTTCTTCATCATTACCAGCTGGTCCCATTAGACCATCCTGTCCTAGAGGTTGAGAGCAGGGAGAAGTAGGACCTGTATGTTATGTTTCCATAAATAGCTTTCTAGTGTGAATGGTGTGGTGTGTATTTTTAAGCTAACATAAAAATCAGTGAGTAATATAAGCAGTAGAGACTACTGGCTTTAACTACAGCAGGTAAACCAGTTCAGCCGGTGCTGTCAGGATCCTCAGGGCGAACAAGTCTTTGCACATAAGTAGAGCTCTGGTAAATGAGTTCTAATTTCTTTTTTTTTTAATCCAGGGAGGGAAACCTTTAAAATTATGATACAAGAAAGGATCTGCACTTTCAAATGGCAAACATCAGTTGAATATTTTCACAAAATACTTAATTGGAAAATAATAAAATCCAGGGAGCAGGTAAAGCTACATTTTTCCCAAAGTGAAAGCTCAAATTCAATTTTTAAAAAACTGATTAGACACTATATAAACTTGCTGGTAGAGTATTAGGATACCCAATTTTGTTAATTACTACCTAGGACATTTTCAAACAAGGTGAGTGCCTTAGAAATGCATACTGATAAATACAACAGTATGTTGCTGCACCCAGCTTACTGGCTGAGCTGTCTCATGAGGAATTCACTGAAGCAGTCTGGAATCATAACTGCCAAGCCAAGCAGAAACTCACCTGCACTGGAGTCCAGGATTTTATGTGGCAATAAGCATTTTTAATTAAAAGTTTCCCAATTCCTAAATTTGGAACTAAATCTGTAAACATGTGGCAGATTGAGCTAGCACCACCAAGCCTCATTGGAGCTGTGGGGGAAATGTGGCATTTTGAAAAATTGGCCAGTTAAGCTGAGAAAATCCAGCTGTGTTTTACTTAAAATTGCACTAATCAGTGTTATTTTATTCCCGTTTTCTTCACCAGTGTATTTGCTGTTATGTGTATGTTGGCTCCCCATTTCCCAGCCCTTCACTTTTATCTTTTAAGACTGATTCGTATAGTGGTAAGGATTCAAGCAATATAATACTCATTCACTTTAGTGAGTAATAGAAAGCCTCACCTGCCTTGTAGTTTATTTCTTAAATAAGTCAGAAGCAGCAGGTAATTTTCATCAGCAAAGCAATTAGATTTTAACCATTACCTATCACATTGCTAGAGGTCTTGAAGTTTACACACAAATCAAGATTGTCTGCTCACTTTAAGATAAGAATATAAAGAATATGGTGTTCCTTAATTAGAAGTAAAACTGCCTCTGGGAAGCAGTTTTTTCATTTAAATCAATACATGAATTATTCTTACATGGTGTTTGGGATGATGGGGCAGTATGGAAAATAGTCAGGAAGAGAACCTGGCCCGTAGTCAAGGGATTCACAAAGTCCACTTTCAAGGATGGGTTAGATTTTTTGATGAAGGCCATTGTCAGATTGGACTGGGAATCGTTATTTTAAACTCATTATTCTCCCAATAAATCCACATTCTGCTTTCCATTAGAGGAGTAAACTCTGGTGCCACACAGGACTACTAAAACTCTGTAGTTAGTAGATCTAAGAAAAACCAATTCAGGAGGAGGTAAACATGAATTAGAAGAAACTTGGGGTTACTAATGCTATTATATTGAAATATTTGTATAAATAATGCCTCCCCTGTCCCAAGCCATTCCCAGGCTGTTTGATCTTCCTGTTTACTATGCTTCTCTGGGAATTACTTCTGTCTTCTCGGAGACACTTTCTTCCCAATACAGGGAGGGCTTGCTTATTTATTCAGTAATAATGTTGAACATATTAGCAACTTTGGTTTTCAATTCAGTACACACACATAAAAATGCTAAAAAATATGAGATTCTGAACTATGTATTAATTGAAATTTTGGTAACTAGGAGGAGTTTGGAGTTATAGTTCCAAGTGGCTTAGTTTTAAATCTTCTTATGGCTACATTTGAAGTTAGACCTAAGTATCAAAATGAAACTTGTTCAGCACTGGAAATGCAGTGAAAAAAAAATAGTTTTCACCATCTTTCTCTAAAAGAAAAAAATATGTATAACCCAGGTAAGTTTCAGTAAAATAATACCTAGAAACATTAAACCACCAGTAGGCACTGTAAAGGAAACAGAACACATGTGAGAGAAAGCTTTGTACTTGCAAGATGAGATATAGGAAATAGCTTCTGGTAAAGGCGTGGGAATTGTATATGAAGCAAGCTAAAGTTTCTCAGGTTAGTTCCTAGTAGAGGTTTTACTTTTTATTTTTTATTTATTTTGTATTTTTGGTAGAGATGGAGTTTCACCTTGTTGCCCAGGCTGATCTTGAATTCCTAAGCTCAAGTGGTCTGCCCACCTCGGCCTCCCAAAGTGCTGGGATTACAGGCGTGAGCCACCTAGTAGAGGTTTTAATAAGAGATTATCTTCCACTCCTAGAGTTGGCCTCATCTCTTTTCTATTGCCTTTTACTGTGAACTTGTTCATAGAAATGGATAGAAGCCTCACCATTCCTTCCTGTCTTAAAGTAGTCAACTTTGCCACGTTTGCAGAGCATGCCCCTTGCGTTATTCAACATAGTTTCTCCTTGGTGCCTTCCAGCTCTAATCTCCTTATACGTGTAGCACCATGGCAACAGGCCCAGCCTAGAGCCCAGGTGCCTTATTTGTTACCTGAGGGGCTAGGTGCAGCCTGAAGGAATATTACCTATCCTACAAATTGGATAGATGAAGTCTTGATCTGTTGTTTGTGTTTCTCTTCTGCTTCTATGGAAGGCTTGAAATAACACCTGGAAAACATTTATTCAAAGATGTTATCAGTAACCAAAGGCAACAAAGAAGCCATCTTCTATTTGTTCTCGTCTTCTAAACAGAGAATTGTTTTCTGACATATAGCTCAGAAAGTGACTTGCTATACCGGGACATGTGGCATCGCTATGATTTGGGGTTGCACTGCCAGGTGGCTCTACCATTGCTTCATGTAGGTAGACATTTATTTTGTTTGAAATAAAATTAATTTATGCTTTAGAAATTTTTCCTAGAGAATTTAAAAAATAAAAGTAAGCCTTTGTCATACCTCCTTCTGTTTTAAACATGCCTTAATCTTTCCTGTTGAAATGCTCACCCCAGAGCATGAGAGGATTTTTCCTTCCAGCAACTCCTCCTGGGAAAAATGGGCTAGAATTGTTGTTTTGTTTAAGAAAGATTGCAGTGTCCAGTTTCCTGAATCAGGCTTCCCATATAGCATATTGGGAAAGATTATATGATAATTAAAGTATAATCTTTCTAACATTTAATTATTTATAGTTGAGGTACTATATTTGCAGTACATAACATGTCATTGTCTTATACATAGAACAAAGGGAAATAAATATGGAGCTTACATTGTAATTTTTTTGTTTTTTTATTTTTAAATATTTTAATTTTTTGTTCTTGACCAATATCAGAAAACTAAACATTGTCATTTTAAGATACAAAACATTAGGTAGCATTTGTCTCTTTTGCGCATACTTTGTACTATCAACAAGAAATATAAATGTTGACTTTTTTACTTTAAAAATTACTAAATATCAGAACACATGTTTTGCAGCCTAAACTTTAAATGGTGGCTTATTTTTGTGTGTGTGTGGAAAGAAGAACTAAAATCCTTGTAAGCTTAAGATTTTTCTTATTTTATGAAATTTGATTAAACAATGTTAGAATAAAGGTAGAAAGGAGAAAGCAGCCTTAGTGCTAGTTTCTTATATCTTTTTACTTTGTAATTTAACCAAAAGCTATTCTGACATTAAATATTTAAGTTCCTTTTAGTGTTAATGTAGTTATTTCAAGGTAGTTAATGAAGCTGCTTATTTACGGTGTTTTATAAAAACGATTGTCTTTACACAAGGCATTTCTTTTTATCCTTATTACTAAGTACTTCTGCTTGAAATATATGTATGTAACTCTGGGTGTTTCCTGCAACAGATACTATAATTATTGAGTCAAACTGCATGGCCATCCAGTTTGGCATTCAAGAATATTGTACTTCATATGTTTGACTCCTTTAATTCTTTCAAGAGGAAGGCAGTGAAGTACTGGCTCTTGTAGTGCCAAGAGTCATGATTCCTAGCATTCTTCTTATAAACAACTAGGAAACAAAATCAGCCAGGATGACTGAATGGTGCTGACAAAGATCTCTCTTCTAGATGAGAATTTGGGCCTTTTTTTCCATGGTGGGAGGTTTCTTCAAGGCATTTTATTCTTTATTCATACTTATACAGTAAAGCATGTATAGAACCAAAAGCCTGCCAGAAAAGAATTCTATATTGAGATGGAAATCAGTACTTTTGAAAGACAAGGTCTTGTGCTAAAAAGCTTAGCTTTGACTCTGTGTGTGTGTGTTCTTCCAAAGTAGAAAGAAACAAAATGAAGATTCAGCCACTACTATTTTGTCAGTGATATAAGAGGATAAAGCTATAACATGAAAAACAAAAAGAAATAATTTGTCTTTTGGCAATACCTTTGCATAAGAAAGAATACATAAGATAACCTTAAAGAGTGTATGTTTCGGCTGGGCATGGTGGCTCAAGCCTGTAATCCCAGCACTTTGGGAGGCCGAGACAGGTGGATCACGAGGTCAGGAGATCGAGACCATCCTCCCGGTGAAACCCCGTCTCTACTAAAAAATACAAAAAACTAGCCGGGCGAGGTGGCGGGCGTCTGTGGTTCCAGCTACTCGGGAGGCTGAGGCAGGAGAATGGCATAAACCCGGGAGGCGGAGCTTGCAGTGAGCTGAGATCCGGCCACTGCACTCTAGTCTGGGCGACAGAGTGAGACTCCGTCTCAAAAAAAAAAGAGTGTATGTCTCTCCATCTTCCAAGATAGGAATGAGAATAAAAAACAATGTCTGTAATGGGATTTGAAGCTCACTTAAGACTAGTAAAATTATAGTATATTTTTATGCCATATTGAAAAAAAGTGTGTGTGTACTCACATAGTTTTATAGAGAGAATATATTTGCCACATAAATATGATTACTATTACTGTAACTGTAGATTAACTATTAATTTGTTCCTCCTTTATTTCTTCCCTTAGGCATTTGTACATTTATTGTTATCCTACGTTGCATTAGACCTTCATTTCCTTGCTGGCCAAGTTACACTATCTTAAATATCTTTTTCTACTTTTAGGTCTCGTGGGCTGCCTAAACTAAAAGAGTCACGTTCCCATGAATCCTTGCTGAGCCCATGCAGCGCAGTGGAATGTCTAGATCTTGGTAGAGGGGAACCTGTATCAGTGAAACCACTTCATAGTAGCATCCTTGGACAAGACTTCTGCTTTGAGGTAAAAATAAAGTGTAGAAAAAAGGAAGAATAGTTAAACAACAATTGGATTTTCTGTCTAGTAATTTTGCGATTTCATTACTGTGCAGTTGTGTGATTTAATTAACTGGTTTTCAGTTGCTAGAAATTATCTACTTACAGAGAAAAAGTTAGAAATCTATTCATCTAATCACATTTGCAGCTAAAGTTATTGAAGATAGCTTTGCATTCCTTTTGGCTTTGTCTCCTTTCAGTAAAATTTGATTCTTAGTACATTTTCATCAGGGACAAGACTAACAATAACATTATATTAGTATATTAATTTTTAGTATTGGTAAGAATGACATTCATCATGTTATTTTTCTAACCACAGCATGAGTGGTTCAAGATCTGAGACCATGTTTTTCTTATTTATCCATCCATCCATCCAGGACATTTTGACCTAAATGTCTTATGTATTTTTGAAATCCCCTGTACCTAACCCAGACCCCAGCACATTGCAGGTGCCTGATTTTTGGATAAACAAAATTGCCAACTATCATAAGGTAATTTCTCCCTTTCAAATATATACTACTGGCCAGTTACAAGTAAAATTAAAAAACTATATATACATATATTTATACATACATAGAATTATTAGGGCTGAGACTTGATTAATTAATAAGAGCTTACTAAGTGACTAGAGATGAGTCCTATACTAGATGTTGTAGAAGTCAAAAGATGTTTGGTTCCTCTTCTGATGGACCAGCACTGTCCAAAAGAAATATAGTACAAGCTGCATGCATATCCAAAATATTATCATTTCAACATGTTCACTATCGGAGAAATTGTTTCATTTTTTTTAAAACTAAGTCTTCAAATCTGATGTGTGTTTACACTTACAGCACATCTCAACTGGAATAGCCATGTGAGGCTAGTAGCTGCTGTGTTGGACAGAACATATAATCTGATTGGATTTATTAGGTTGTGACTAGAGATTGAGTTAATAAGTGAGCAAACTTCAGCAATTTAGGCAGGACATTTATTGGTGTTCTTTTTTATAAAAATCAGTTGAACTTTCTCATGTTTGTGGAACTCAGTACATTAGGCTGTATACCAAGCCCAGAGTTAGGTGCTAAGTATATAACAACATATTTCATTTTTAAAGGACTATGTTAATAGTGGTCAGGTTAACCTAATAAATGACTAGAAATCAACAGGCTGGTTGCCTAGTGGAGGAAAAATGGGTTCCAAAGATAGTAATTCAATATTAGTAGCTCTTTGATTTCATTTAGTACCCTTCTATGATATAGTGAAGACAGTCTCAAGAAATCTGATAAGCTGTTTCAGAAACTCTCATCCTTTATTACCTATTTTTTATTAACTAAAAGTTGAACATATTTATTTGCAGGTAATTTAAGGTATTGCCTAAAAGGCCTTTAATTTTGATTTTCTGAACCATAGGCCAGTTTTAATTTCCTCGGCTGAATTTAAAATGGCCTTTGTTCTCATACCTGGAAATGGATGTGGATGCCACCTAACCAAAAAGCAGATGTAGATGTAGATATAGGTATCAAAAAACTAGTAAAGATCATCTTAGTTTCTTATGGTATGATTTGGGTTCATAGCATATGTCTAACTCACAGCTCTGCATTCCTTTTGGCCTTGTCTACTTTCAATAAAATTGGACTCTTAGTACATTTTCATCAGAGGACGAGACTAACAATAACACTAAATTAGTATATTAATTTTTTAGTATTGGTAAGGATGTCGCTCATTATGTTATTTTTCTAACCACAGCATGAGTAGTTCGGGATCTGAGACCATGTTTTTCTTATCTATCCATCCATCCATCTATCCATCCTAATTCCAGGACATTTTGACCTTATCATTTAAGAGTTAGAGGTATGCTATGAACCCAAATGATAGAGCCCTGAAATCCAGTGTTTTCTTTTTCTTATGTCTAATTTTTATGTTGAAGGTTACCTACTTAAGTGGAAGTAAATGCTTCAGCTGTAACTCCGCTTCTGAGAGAGATAAGTGGATGGAAAACCTTCGCAGGACAGTTCAACCTAATAAGGTAATAGTAGCTTCAAGTATCAAAAAAATGTATAACTTTGTAAGCAGTTAGTTAATAGCAGGTAAGTGTGGTAGTAATACCTTAATTTGTCTACAGCTTGAGAGTTTTAAAGCACATTTATATGTTACACCATTTGTAGTAAGCCATTATTGTATTGCTATAAAGAAATATCTGAGACTGAGTAATTTATCAAGAAAAGCAGTTTAATTGGCTCACAGTTCTGCCGGCTTTATAGGAAGCATGGTGCTGTTATCTGCTCAGCCTCTAGGAAGTCATCAGGAAGCTTACAGTCATGGCAGAAGGCAGACGGGGAGCAGGCATATCACATGGTGAAAGCAAGAGCAAGGCGAGAGAGACAATGTGTATGTGAGTGATTTGGGGGGAAGGTACCACACACTTTTAAACCACTGGATTTCACAGGAACTCAGTATCAGGAAGATGGAACCAAGCCATGTGGAAACTGCCCCCATGATCCAAACACCTCCCACCAAGCCCCACCTCTAGCATTGGGGATTACAATTCAACATAAAATTTGGACAGGGACAAATATCCAAACTGTATTATCATTTTAAGCTAAAAATAGTCTTACTGCAGATATTATTGGCAAATATTATTGCCATGGTTTTACCAGCATGGATAAAAGGACTCTGAAAAGTTAGGTGAATTAGCCATGTCAGAAGCTAGTACATGATAGAAGAGGGACTAGAATACAAACTTCTTAACAATTTATCTCTTTTATTTGCAGAAATTAAGCTGGTTATATGAAAACTTACCATTACAAAATGATATTTTCTTAACCCAAGTAAATAAAATAGAATGAACTATATGTAATGAACTAATATATAGAATGAACTATATGTAATTCTTCAAGATTCTAATGCATTCTTGTTTAGAGCTTGCCGTTAACCTAAGCAATGAGATAGCAATCCCTTTCATTATTTGTTGACTCCCCTTAATAGAGTACCTAATGAACATTGCCAACTTAAGAAAAAAATGTTTTTTTTTCCTGCAATGTCAGCTCTGAAATTCAACTTTGTTGCTTCTTTATAGGACAATTGCAGGCGAGCTGAAAATGTTCTTCGTTTATGGATCATTGAAGCCAAGGACCTTGCCCCTAAAAAGAAGTATTTCTGCGAACTGTGCCTTGATGATACCCTCTTTGCTCGTACAACCAGCAAGACCAAAGCAGACAATATTTTCTGGGGCGAACATTTTGAATTCTTCAGCCTTCCACCTCTTCATAGTATCACAGTTCACATTTACAAGGATGTGGAAAAAAAGAAAAAAAAAGACAAGAATAATTATGTAGGGCTAGTCAACATCCCCACTGCCAGTGTGACTGGTCGCCAATTTGTAGAAAAGTGGTATCCGGTGAGTACACCTACACCCAACAAAGGAAAGACAGGAGGACCTTCTATTCGGATTAAATCACGTTTCCAAACTATCACCATTCTGCCTATGGAGCAATATAAAGAATTTGCAGAATTTGTCACCAGCAACTACACCATGCTGTGTTCTGTCCTTGAGCCAGTAATTAGTGTGAGAAATAAAGAGGAGTTGGCTTGTGCCTTAGTGCACATTCTTCAAAGTACTGGCAGAGCCAAGGTAAGTAAAAAAGGAGGATTGCAGTACCTGAAATCTCTTCCCTACCTTTCATAAACCAAAATAATGGATACTGTAGAAACCCAAATTAGAGAAATGTGCTTTACTACTGGTAAAAACAAGAAGAATTAAGAAGAAAACCTATTAGATCCAGAAAAGACGAAGATTAGAAAACTAAACAAGTAAAATGGAGAGACCAACAAACACTTAAAGTCCATTTGCGTGAAACATAGATAACACAGCCAGCTCTTTCTTGTCTGACAAAATAAATAGTAGAATTGGCATGATAACCCTACAGCATGTTCAAGGTTCCTTACCTTTAATTTAGTTCTAGAGTGTTGTATGGTGGTTTTCTTCCTCACTGTATTTTGTTTAAGATTAACTGATGGCGCTATCCTGTAGGCACAGAAGGAGGTATTCCAGAAGCATATTGGGTATTAGCAAGAGTCTTTGTGGGATTAAAATCTATATTTAGAATAAAAATCCAAGGGATATTATACAATTGGTAGCTGTTTCATGATATACTTATCTTACTTCACGTTGGATAGAAGTAAAAACTCAGGAATATTTTTTTTTAAAGGAGAAATATGCTGGTTATAGGAAGAACAAAAATCAGTTGAGAGAGTCTTTGACCTATGAAGGATATTCACTTAACTACGAAGAGTTACCATTATACTGTATGCAAACTGGTCATAATAAAATTACATCTCAGATCCAAAGAAATTCACAGCCAGAATAATGTATTTAGAACCAAACAAAATAAAGTACTATTACTATTTCTTGATATGTCAGAATATATCAATATATTCAATATTTAGTCTCTTCTCTGGCTTCTATGGATTATAACTTTTGTGTTTCAATCTACTAATGATAATCTTGGGCATTCTGTCATTTAAAAAACTTACAAGTTTGGAGTGAGGTGTCACTGAAATTTTGAATTGTATGGATATGTTTCTACTTTTCAGTTGCTCAAGGTTCAGAATATATGTAAGGCTTTTTTAAATAACAATATTGATTTACATACACTTTAGGTAGAATAAACACCCATTTAAAGTGGAAAAGTTCAGTAAGCTTTGACTGATTCTGCACCCATTGAAACCACCACTATGATCAAGATACAGAATGTTACCGTTACCCCCAAGAGTTTCCTCCTGTCTCTTAGCATTAAGTTTAATAGTGATTCCTAAGTCTACAACTCTGTTATACTGTTAAACTGCCCCAGAGTAAGTCCCATTGACATTTAAAATGCTTAATTTTAAAGTAAAAGTAAATCAGCATATTCCTCCTATTTTGACATTTGCAGCCCTTGAAATATCCAATAATTATATAGCATTCAAAATATACGATGTTATCACATTTCAAACTGAACAACCAATATTGAGCTTTACAAGAAGTTCTTTAAGACTGTTGAGGAATGAAGCAGCTGTTTCTTTGCACCTTTATTTCCCCTTATGCTGTCCTTCTGGTTGGATGGATGGGCGGGCAGACAGAAAGATAGCCTAGACAGTGACTTCAAGTGATGAGTTCAGTAGACTCTACATTGACACTGTGGACCAACTTGTAGCTATTATATATTGAACACCTAATATATGCCAGAAACTGTTAGGTACTGGAGATATGGTGGTAAACAAAAACAGAAACTGGTTTTTCTGGGGAAAATAAATATTAATCAAGTAATTACAGAAATAAATAAGATTACAGTGAGAACTGCAGAGGATAAAAAGAGAGATGATACTATGAAATGGAGCAAGTGCAGCTCACTAATGGAGTTCAGGGGCAATGTTGGTCAGGGACGCCTTCACTGAGGAAATGATGTGTGAATTAAAATCCAAAGGATCCCAGGAATGAGCTACATGATAGTAGGGGTGGAAGCAAGGGTGGGAGCAGAGCAGAACTGAAAACAGTATTTGGGAGGAAAAAAAAAGGCTCTGTGGTAAATAGAGAACATTGTGTGTGTTAGAAAGGGCTTGGTGTATTAAAGGACCTAAAAAGAAAAGGTACAAGTCTTGAAAGGTAGACAGAAACCAGAAAATATAGGGACTTGTAGACTACATTCAGAATTATGGCCTTTATCAAAAGTGCAATGGAAAATCTTTGAGGAAATTTTAAATGTAGGGGTAGTAACACCTAAGATTTTATCCTGATTGCTTTTTTTCCTTTCGGATGAATCTGATAGCTTTAGTTTTAAAGCAACATTTCCAGGATGTCTGATATTTCAGCAGTCTCTTCTAATGTATATTATTTATTCAGTTGCTTTCTGCCTTATTGAACATTATTCTACCAGGATTTTCTGACTGACTTGGTGATGTCTGAGGTGGATCGTTGTGGAGAACATGATGTCTTGATCTTCAGAGAGAACACTATTGCCACCAAATCCATTGAGGAATACCTCAAGTTGGTGGGACAACAGTATCTTCATGACGCACTGGGTATGAAAGAGAAAAACATCTATTTTCTTTTCTTTACCTTTCGATTTTAAGTTATTTCACCCCCATGAGACAAATGAATTGAGCTCAAATTCTGCATGTTATTTAGTTCTAGTTGACTCAGGTGTTAAGGTTTGAATCGTGGCCATAAGAAGTCTCTGCAGTACTCACCAGTGGAGAAATAACAATAAATGTAGAAACAGAAACCCTGTCAGCATACACTGCTACTCCGGGTCCCCAGCTTCATGATTCCAGGATGCACAGTAATATCAGCAGTGTCCACTGATAGATCTGAGGTGGTCTGTTTTCCCCAAAGTGTTGGGTGTTTATATGATGATGTTATTACCTAGTCTTGAGAGTGTTACTCTGACATTTGTTATCATGCATGCAAAACTCTAATCAAAAGTGAAGAAAGTCTTGCCACTTCCCACAACTCCCCCACAAATTTCTGCCTTTGAGGTTTCTAGAATTTTTAACATAACTAATTTTTGTCCAATCAGTAGCTCTTGCTGACTAGGCTACACACTTGCAGTTCCAGATTTGGTCGTGAAATTGAGGCATTAACCACTAGAGTAAGGCACTGTGCTGGTCACTTTAATATACATCCCGATAGAGCAGATGTGAGTTCCTTGAAGAAACTAGCCCTTTGTTTTACCTCCATATCCCCACTACCTGCACAGACTGTTGAGCAGCACCGTCCAATAGAAATATAATATGACCCATGTGTGAGTAATTTTATTTATTTTTATTTTTTGAGTAATTTTAAATTTTCTAGTAGTCACAGTATTAAAAAGGATGAAGAGAAACAGGTGAAATTGATAACATAATTCGTTTGACCCAGTATATCCAAATACTATTTAATGGCTTAAAAGAATAAAAGTTATTAATTAGGTGTTTTACTTTTTTATTCTTTTTGAAAATCAGTGTGTATTTCACATGTATCACACATTTTAATTTGCATAAACCATTTCTAATGCTCAACAGCCACGTGTGACTATCAAGAGTAGAAAGTAAAAATATGTTGAATGATTGGAGAGATTTTTACCCTCAAGGAGTTTGCAATATAAGGATATAACATTAGGGATATCTCTGTACCAAAGAGAGACATTCTGTGTTCTTGCAAAGAATTTTAAAAAATTGAATGCAGCTGATAGAATTGTCAAACTTTCTGTGTGAAATGCATTTATGTTAGTATGTAGTTTGAAGAATAGAAAGGTTAAAAATAGACATTGAGCAAGAGCAGATAAGAAGATAAGAAGTAGCATGGGGAAAAGGACACATGAACAAAAAGACATAGAGGTGGAACAGAACCAGGAATGTGTGGAATAAAACCATTTAGCTAGAAAAAGACATGAAAGAAACATGTGAACAATAAACAAAAAGATTAAACAATAATTAGAACCAGTTTGTGAATACCTCAAATGCCTGGGTGAAGATTTAAAGTTTACAGTAATCATTGGAGAGCCACTGAAAGTTTTGAGCAGGGTATTTTCAGTGGAATTAACTTAGCAGACTAAGACGAGTTGTATCCAGGCATGGTGGCTCACGTCTGTAGTCCCAGCTACTTGGGAGGCCGAGGTAAGAGGATTGCTTGAGCCCAGGAGTTCGAGGCTGCAGTGAGCTATGTTCACATCACTGCCCTCCAGCCTGGGTGACAGAGAAAGACCTTGTCTTTAAAAAAAAGGTGAAGAAAGCCTACTGAAAGCCAATCAATTAAGAAGCCATTGTAGGCTGGGTGCGGTGGCTCACACTTGTAATCCCAACACTTTAGGAGGCCGAGGTAGGCGGATCACCCAAGGTCAGGAGTTCGAGACCAGCCTGGCCAACATGCTGAAACCCCATCTCTACTAAAAATACAAAAATTAGCCAGGCATGGTGGTGGGCACCTGTAATTCCAACTACTAAAGAGGCTGAGGCAGAAGAATTGCTTGAACCAGAGAGGTGGAGGTTGCCGTAAGCCTAGATTATGCCATTGCACTCCAGCCTGGGAGACAAGAGAAAAACTCCTTCTCAAAAAAAAAAAAAAAGCCATTGTAATAAGGAAGAATGAGACTCTGAATGAGGGTAATCACGCAAGTAAGAATAGAGAAGAAGATGGATATGAGAAATAGTAAGGTTGAACTGATGGAACTTGGCAAATTTTTCAGTTTGTAGGAAGGAAGGAGGGAACAAATATTACAGAGAATTGTGGGGTTTTGTGAGTGACTAGGGGGATGACGAGATTCTTAACAGGAATAGAAACCACAGAAGTAGTAGGCGTGAAACAGGGGAAATTACATATGTATTCAATTTGAAGTTCTAGTAGGAAATCTCAGGGGTTTTAGATAGGAAATCTAAGATACCTGTCTAGCTGGCTGTTGGAAATTTGAGACTAATTTACGCACGTGGAGAGGTTAAATGAAGCTGCAAGATTACCAGAGCAGGAAGAGAACCGGGCCAAGGATAGATCTTAGAGTGCACCTGGGTTTATGGTGTAGAATGAAGAAGAGGAATCAGAGAAGTAATCAGAGAAAGAGAGAGCATCCAAAAAGAAAGAAAACAGGAAAATACTGAGTCCTAGACACCAATAGAGAAGAAAGCATCAATAGAAAATTATGGAAGGTAAAGAAAAAGAATGGATATTGCATTTGGCACTTTAAATATCACTGCTGGTCGCTCACACTGGTTTCAGGAGGAGAGGAGCCAGGCTGTAAGGAATAGAGTGAGTCGTCATTCAAGAAACAGGATCAGGCCGGGCGCGGTGGCTCAAGCCTGTAATCCCAGCACTTTGGGAGGCCGAGACGGGCGGATCACGAGGTCAGGAGATCGAGACCATCCTGGCTAACACGGTGAAACCCCGTCTCTATTAAAAAAATACAAAAAACTAGCCGGGCGAGGTGGCGGCGCCTGTAGTCCCAGCTACTCGGGAGGCTGAGGCAGGAGAATGGCGGGAACCCAGGAGGCGGAGCTTGCAGTGAGCTGAGATCACACCACTGTACTCCGTCCAGCCTGGGTGACAGAGTGAGACCCTGTTTAAAAAAAAAAAAAAAAAAAAAAGAAACAGGATCAGTGTGTTTACATGAAGCAGACACATTATACTAGCTACTACAATTAGTTTCTGCTCTGAAGTAGATTTTTTGTCTTCCTGTTTATCGTCATTTTTTTTCTCTAATCATATAGACATTAAGAATGGTATAAAGAGCTTAAGAAAAGTACAAAGAAGTTTATAGTGTCATTTACATAAAGAGCTTATTACAGTCATAAATTATATCTCATGATTTGCTTTAATGATTTGTGTTTTGTTATAAAAGTCCACCAAAAAACAAAAAAGCATCTCAAACCGTATTCTCCATTCTATGGAGATAGGAGTGAATATTTATTGACTACCTGCTTCTTTGAAATCAAATATTCGTATTTGAAAATTCAGTCTGCTAAACAGGATTTCTGAATGAAATAATTTCCAAAACGAAAAGTGGGTACCAGTCCTTTGATAGGACAGTGAATGATTAAATGGCCGATGGGCTCAATGAGGCATGAAAATTAATTCAGTGGATATGGGAAGAAATTCAAGTAACCCCTCAGAAATCTCTGTAATAATATTTATAATCCAAGAGCAAGGGCCACAGTAGTAAAAATGGCTGCTGCTTCTAAGAGCATAAACAGAATTAATTGGTAAGCTTCTTCAGGACAGGGGCTGTATTGTCTTCTCATTAAAGTTTTGCTATATTTCATATACTTTGGGCAGAAAATAGATGCTGTTTCCAGACTGCTTGAAGAATTTTCAGAGAGAATTGATTTTAAAAGGTGCCAGTAATATTGTACAATATCTGTCTGCTTCTTAGCCAGTCCTTATCTTAATTAAAGCGTTACTCTTTCTGCACAGACTCTGCATTGTTTAGACTTAAATCTTCCATCTGTTATCCTATTTTACCTTTCCATTTGAAATCAGATTGCACCTTGGTATCCTGTGACACACAGGAAATACTATCTGTGAGATATACAAAAGAAAGCCCTGAAAAGACCTGATTTCCACTTTTAGCAATGGAGGCAAATTCCTTTCAGCAGTAATATGTCCATCCTTGTTGACTTATTCCTACATGTGTAATTTTTATGCTAGATAATAATGACTTAATGATTTACATAGAAAATACGTCATAGAACATTCTGGGCACAAACTTAACATGTAAACAACATAACGAGCACCCCCTTTGGCTCTGGTTTTTTTCAAATGCAAGAAGGCAAACAAGTGGGTTTTTTAATCTCTCTTGGTAATTTTGATCAGTTAAGCACCTTCTAGTTACAAATCAATAAAAGCCTCTCCTTTCAATATGGTACATTCTACATGTTCAAACACTAGTTATTTTTTCAGCAGTTAAAGTATTATTTTTCTATTTTGGAGCATTTTAAATATGTAATAATCAGGGACAAAAACTTTTTATGCTGGTACTATAGACAATTAATTTACTTCTGGTCCCTGGAGTTATCTATCTGGCGCTTTTCTTGAAGAATTAAAAATATTGTTAATATTCATGTTTTTTATTAATATTAGTATTTTTTCCCTTGAATACATATAACCTAAAAGAAGTCACTAAACAGAATATTTAGGATACAGGTGTAGACTTTGGCCAGTTTTTACATGGGATATTTGACACTGATTTCTTAGTTTTAAATTTAGGTACTCTTTAAATGAAGTTCATTTGTGGAAACATAGCACAGGAGACATAGAGAACATATTGAATACATATCTTGTGAGAATTGGTAACATTTTTAAAAGGCTCTTATTAGTTTTGGCCATTTCACTTGACAAACAATTATTCAAAAGTTGCATGATTTTTACATTAAAATACTTTTTGTATGGTGCTCCTACTAAGAGCCAGGTGCCATATTACATGCTTTCCATGCATTATGTCTGTTCTTTACCACAGCTCTGCAGGGTGTTTACTATTAACACTGTTTTACAAATAAGACAGCTGAAACTCAGACTAATTAAGTGACTTTTCCAAGGCCCACAGTCAGTGTGTCTGACCTCAGTGCCTTTAATTTTTCTGTGCACCACTTTCCTTTCTGTATACCACATTGTTTCCTGTTCTTTAAGCATTTTTCCTCAAAATTATCACTTCTCATCGCCTGTCACAGGTATTTTTAAAAGCTTTCATTTATCTAAAAACTAACTGCTTTGATAGAAATGCTCTTTCTGCTGCTGCTGCTGCTGCTACTTAGTTTTGCAGGCATTATTGTTCACTTTCATGAAGTCTGTTATAACTAGCCTGAACCTCAAGTAATAAACGCATATTTAGGAGAATCTTTGAAAGATCCACTCCTCTTTCATAAAGACCTATAAAAAACCAAGAATACATACTGCCATCTCTGATAAATATTTATTGAGCACCTGTAACATTTTGGGAGCTATTCAGAAGAGTCAAGATTTGAACATGAATAAAACCTAGTACCTAACCTCCAAAGGTATTCATCCTAGAAATGAAACAAACACAAACAATATGAAATACGAAGTAGTGGAAGATATACAAGCTATGGTGTGTACTAGAGGATAAACAGGTAAGGTAGGAATTTGTTCTTTCAGGGAATAGTGGGTATATCTTTCTAGAACATAGGCCATATGAACAGGGCTTCTAAACTAAATTTATATGGAAAAGCATATACAGATTATGTAAGGAGATCTGCTGTAATATTGTGCAGTGTTGAATGACTGTCTCCGTTACAAGAGGTAAGCATAGAGAACCTTACTTGCATCTGTATTTGGCACCAACATTAGCACTTAAAACCTTCAGTGGACTATTCAATCAAGCTTGGGTCATTTGTTCTTCTGCAATAACAATAATAGTCCCCTAAGTAGAGCGAGCCTTAAAACAAATAACGAGTTTATGACTAATTAAACATATATTTAGTTTAATACATTTTTTAAGTAGTATCATTACCATTTTTATAAATACTGTGATGATGATGTTAGTGATTGCTGTTATTCCACTTCCAGGATAAGAAAAATAAACATGGTATGTAGGATGTGACAACTCTTGGGTTCCAAAGCAATGAGGCTTCATGGGCCATCTTTTGTGCCCTCCCTGTCAGATCTAGAAAAGAATTCCCCATTATACATTTTAGGACAGAAATCGTAAGTCCTTTTATTATATTCAGGAAGACACTGTTTATAGCTATATTTTCATCTTCTCTCTTCTAATAGGGGAGTTTATCAAAGCTTTGTATGAGTCAGATGAGAACTGTGAAGTGGATCCCAGCAAATGTTCATCTAGTGAACTGATAGACCATCAGAGCAACCTGAAAATGTGCTGTGAGCTGGCTTTCTGCAAGATCATCAACTCTTACTGGTGAGCTTATCTCATCCTCTGCCTGTGGAACATCTTTTCATGTAAAAGTCATCACAATGTTAACAATTATTTTACAACCAAAGGGGAGGGTCTTGGAGAGAAATTGAAAGTTTCCCGAATACAGTCCCATCTAAAATTGAAATCTCCATTGTAAGCAGAAGTACTTTTTAACTGGCTATCTACATAAATATAATCTCTCCCCAGAATATTAGTACTATAGCCTCTAATATCAAAAGTATTTCTTTTTATTTCTAAAATATTTACTAGTGTTGAACAGATGTGTTCATGAATTTTGATCATTGCACTAACTCTAGCAATTGGTGAAACTTTGGAAGATTTTTGATGAACAGTCTTTGGAGAGACTATGGTGAGTTATACTAAACCAGATGGTTTAGTCAGGAGCCTCATGCCATTTTCCCACTTTGCAAAACTAAATTTAAACTAATCCAGAGTTTTGTAGCCTTGGGTTTCCAGTCTCCATCTGGCCTCTGAATTTTTCCACCGCCTCTCAGCCATGAATCAGGTAAAACCTCATCCCAGAATTTCTACTAGGTCCTCCTCACAGCCTGACTCTTAAGCAGAGATATGTTGGGTCAGGGTGGAATCACTTGTGCTTTGGGTTCTGGTACTTCTGTGTTTAGAGGTTTTGGTACTTTTTTCCTTCCCTAGTGTTTTCCCTCGTGAGTTGAAAGAAGTGTTTGCATCATGGAAGCAGCAGTGCCTGAACCGTGGCAAGCAAGACATCAGCGAGAGGCTCATCAGTGCCTCATTATTTCTCCGTTTTTTGTGTCCAGCCATTATGTCTCCCAGTCTTTTCAACCTTATGCAGGAGTATCCTGATGACCGCACATCTCGGACTCTAACTCTTATTGCCAAGGTCATTCAGAACCTGGCCAACTTTGCCAAGTAGGTGATACTATTGTAACCACTTTAAAAACACAGTTTAAAAAATACTCGAGGCCTAAAATTTGGATGAGGGTTGGGAACCTCATCACTCAGGTTACCAGATTTTCACTGTGATATTAATAAATATAGCAAAAAATTGGAAACAAGTTAAATAATCACTTCGTAGAGGAGTGGTTAAGTAACCTATGATACATGCATTCAATGGAATATTTGCAGGTACTACAAGCTGCTTACAAAGACTATCCAATAATATAGAGCATTAAGATAAAATTAAATTAAAAGTGCTGATAAAAATGCTTTAGTAGGAAAAAAAAGGGTAGAATAAAAAGTGGTATGTATACTGTTACCCCAGCAATATGAAAATACAAAAATCTAACTATAAAAAAAGTTGGGAAGAAAAGACAAATTATGTGGTTACATTGTCTAAGACAATTATCCTGACCACTTCAAAAAAGACAATTTTATGAAAAATGCAAAAGATGGAGGGGGGCTGTTCTAGATTAAAAGAGATTAAATGCAGTACTTGAAACTTATTTGGATCTTAAGTTGGAAAAAATATATGTCCTTTTGGGGGCAATGGGTGGAATTTAAATATAGACTGTAGATAAGATAATTCGTGAATAGTGTTTTTAAAAGTTTTAGTGTGATAATGGCATTGGTTTATGTAAGAGATATTCCTTATTCTGAAGAAATGGACACTAAACTATTTAGAGGTGATGTCTGCAACTTGGTTTAAAATGGTTCCAGAAAGGAAAAAAAAAAAAATCTGTATAGAAAGAGAGGGTGTGAAAGCAAACTTGGCAAAAATAACAGTTGGTTAATGTAGATGAAAGGCATATGGGTATTCATTGTATATTCTTTCAACTTTTCTGTAGGTTTAAAATTTTTCAAAAGAAAATTAGGAGAAAACAGTTGGGAAGGAAATGTACTAAAATATAAACAGCAGATATATTTGGGTAGCTTGAATGAGACATCCACACTTTTTTCTTTCTACTTTTCATTGTTTCAAACTTTTTTCAGTAAGTTTATGTTATTTTTATAATTTATAGAAAATAAGTTAAAGAAATGGCTGGGAAGGAATTCACATTTACAAAATTGACCAAGATTTATTCAATATTGATGCTTAAAAACAAGTTTCTATTAGCAATGTATTGAAGAAAAAAAAAACGAGCAGATTGTTTTCTAGTATAAATAGTGGCTTTTTAGAGGTGTACTATTTTAATTTTGTATAATTTATATATAAGCCAATGCAGAAATACACATATTTATCCATATTTGAGCTAAAAAATATTTATATTTTATTTTGGAACAGGTTTTATGGACTTAAACTAGGCCCTGAAGATAGGTAGAATCTAGATAGGCAAAGGAAAGAAGTTTTTCTCTAGTGTAAGTAAATAGCATGGGCAAAAGCTTGGAGAAGACAAAAATGTATAATATATTTGGGAGACTTTGAAGAAACTAGCAGTATTGAAGGTTTGTACTGGTGAGCATTTGGTAGGTAAGTGAGGCCTATATTACAGAGAAATTCAAATACCAGAAGTAAAAAAAAAAAAAAAGAGGTTTGGCTTTACCCTTTAGAGAATAGAAAGCTATTCAAAGCATTGGAATATTAAAGTGATATTAAGAAAGTATGTTATAGCATTTATTACTTATAGATAATAAAATTAGTCATTCCCTCCACAAAATTTAAAAAAAAATGTCATAATTCTGTGTAAAGTCAAAGCAAAATGATCATCTCTCTCTTGAATATGTTCTTTCTCATTTTCTCATCCTCTACTTCAGGTTTGGTAACAAAGAGGAATACATGGCATTCATGAATGATTTTTTAGAACATGAATGGGGTGGAATGAAGCGCTTTCTTTTGGAGATCTCTAATCCAGACACCATCTCAAACACCCCAGGCTTTGATGGTTACATTGATCTGGGCCGAGAGCTTTCAGTTTTGCATTCCTTACTGTGGGAAGTAGTTTCCCAACTTGATAAGGTAAAGTAGGTTGACGGAAGATAGAGACTTTAATGTACCTGAATTCTGGAAAGTACCTATAGAGTGATAGCACTCTTTCTGCTAATTGAAAGCAACCTTTTACCCTAGAAATCTGAGAGTGGTCATCATTTCTGAGTAAAATATGGGACCGACAACCGTGAAATTCTAGAAAACCATGACATTATTAATATATGTTTTTAATATTTATCTGAATTAATGGAGTATATTTCTCTAAATTTATATATACAGAGTGCATATCTGAAAACTTTATTAGAAACTAATATATTGGTATATACAGCCTTATGCATGTCTAATAGGATAAGATGAAACCTCATATAGTAACTTCTAATAAAAGTATAGATTTAGCTAAGAAAGTACTAGGTTTATCATGTTTTAAGTAACTTTGCCCATGAAACAAATTTTTTTACTATACAAGTCATAGAGTTTCATATAATTATTAGTGCTAAAAATCACTGTTTTCTTTCTTTACAGATGTGAATTAAGAATACAGAGAACAATTATTTTTAATCATTTGTTTGCTAAGAATTTTATTATGTACCGTATTAATAAGTAAATATACACCATGCCAATCATTTTCTTCCTTCTGGAATTTAACAAAAAGGAATAGATTTGGTAGTAAAAAATAGTCTAATAGACTTTGGCTAGGCTTATTACAATAATTATTTATTGATGTTTTTGTTTGCTACAGGCATTTTATAAATATGTGTGGTGGTATGTTAGAATAACTTCAAAAGACAGTTATTTTTCTGTGATAATGATTTGTTTTCCTCTATTTTCCTATCAATAAAAGTGATATACCAGTAAAATTTGAAGGGGAATAAAACGTATTAACAAAGGCCATTTTGCTGAGGAAACATAAGTGGTAGTGTGCCCTCCAATGCTTAAAACATTTGGGAAACAGTAAACTGTTCCTTATTCTCGAGGACCTTTTTTCACTTTTAGAAATGCTAGCTAGAGTTTTAAGTTGCAACTATGCCAAAGGTAAATCCTTTTCATATGAATCATAGCCCAACATTGTTGAGCAAGTAAAGGCATTGGTGGCATCTATACCTGTTTGAGTAGGGTAAAAGAGTCTGTTGATTGTTGAGAAGGCAGAGACCCAAAGGCAGCTATGTCAAACTGACTGACAGTTGAAGGGGACCCCTAAGACCCCATGAGAGTAAGAATTCCCTAAAGAAAAAAATGATTGAAATGGATAACGCAAGTATTAAAGAGTTAGTCTTTGTTGAATAACTGCATCTCAGTGGGATGCAGGTTCAGTTTTCCTGTGAAATGGGCTTGGTTTATTCAGGATCAAGGTCTTTTTAACGCACTTTGCTGTGTAAATACACTTTCTCCTTTTTAATCCGTGTTTGGTCCTGGGAACCAGGAATACATCTAGACATATCTCATAGAGAAAGTTTACCTGATTTTATTGTTAAATTAACAACAAAAATTGTCTTTCTGATGGAAACTCAGTTGGCAGTGGGTCGGGATTCCCGAGATTGACTGGGATAGTGGATGGCAGTATCATCTGTGTGCCCTGCAGTACTCTGGATTCCTGAATGCAGCACCTTCTTATATGTTGGCATGCATTTCTTTTCTCACATGATCCCTTTTCTTTGAAAGTTTATCATGCTAGCTGATCCTCTGGTCTTGAAGTTCTTTTGGTTAGAAGGAATTTGGTTCTTCTCTACCCTCCCCCACCTTGATCTACTAGCCTCCCAGAGATTTAGTTTGCTTCGCATGTCTATTTTAGTTGGAATGGCATTAGTTTGGTAGTTTTGAGCATGTCTTTTAATTTTTATTTGCATAATCCTGATTTCAATTTCCTTTCTTTCCTCGATGTCTGCTGCACCCTGTTTCGCCTCCTCCATTCATCTCGACGCCATGGTTCTGCTGCTCCATAACAATGCATTATGAACCTGCCACTCCCATATGCAAACACCTACCCTTCCCTCCAACCTACACCCCTCCATCAATGGCCATCGTTGTGCCAAAAACAATCTATGGTGGATGTCGCAATGCTTATTATCCAATTAGGGTGAAAATTCCTTCCTACAGGCGACCGTGGCAAAATTGGGGCCTCTCCCTCGTGTTCTTGCTGATATTACCAAGTCATTGACTAATCCTACGCCAATACAACAGCAACTGAGACGCTTCACTGAACATAACTCCAGTCCAAATGTCAGTGGAAGCCTCTCCTCTGGGCTGCAGAAAATATTTGAAGACCCCACTGACAGGTATGAAAGAGAGGACGTGACCAATATCTCAGAGAAATATAATGTTCAGATTTAGCAGAAGTATATTCAACCTATTTTTTGAATTTACAAGTTTAAAATCATAAGCAATTAAAGACTCATCTGACCTGAGAGCAGTTCAATTATTTGTCATCATAATGCACAAGATCTGGGATAACTTATTTTCTAGAATGGTAGTATAGAGAGTTATAATATATTCCCCAGCATATTTTTAAAATTTCTGTCTTGCTTAGTGGAAGACCAAAGGCTTTATGAAATTCATGTTTCTATACGTTATAGCATTCAAAAACCATGGAGAACCTCGGTGAAAACCATTTTATAGCTGGCTATGTCAGCTGGACAGGTAGATACAATGTTGATGCTTAGACTGTGTTATGGATTGGCAAGACTTGTGCCTTTAGCAGGGACCTTGCAGTTGTGTACTTAGAACTTCTCTTGAAGGTTTAGATAAGTAAGTATGAATTGGAATATTTCAGGAAGGTTTAAAACCTAACTAGGAAATTATTGGAATCCTGGTTAAAACTGAAGACAGTGATGGGTTGGTATCTACAGTGTTATTCTCTACTTTTGGGGAAAAAGTAAAAATGCTGGATTTTATTCTAACAATTGTAATAATTCCCTAATTATATAAAATCTGAGTTTCCAAAGAAATGTATGTATCCACATAAGAACCTTCAGAGGAGTTCACATGCCTGAATTGAGGCATCTTAGCCATGTTGAAGTTGTCTCAAGAGAAATTAAGTGTCCTTTCCTTTTCCACAGTGATTTGCATAAACTAAAATCTCCAAGCCAGGACAACACAGACAGCTACTTCAGAGGGAAAACATTATTGCTGGTTCAGCAAGCCTCCTCTCAGAGCATGACTTATTCTGAAAAGGATGAAAGGGAAAGTAGCCTTCCTAATGGTCGGAGCGTCTCCCTCATGGACCTCCAGGACACTCATGCTGCTCAAGTGGAGCATGCATCTGTCATGCTTGATGTGCCTATACGCTTGACCGGAAGCCAGCTTTCCATAACCCAGGTGGCCAGCATCAAACAGCTGCGGGAAACCCAGAGCACTCCCCAAAGTGCACCCCAAGTGAGAAGGCCCCTGCACCCAGCCTTGAACCAGCCAGGTGGCCTTCAGCCCTTGTCATTCCAGAACCCTGTCTATCACCTCAATAACCCAATTCCAGCAATGCCAAAGGCCTCTATAGATTCCAGTTTGGAGAACCTAAGCACTGCCAGTTCCAGAAGCCAAAGTAACAGTGAAGACTTCAAGCTTAGTGGACCCAGCAATAGCAGCATGGAAGATTTCACTAAACGTAGCACTCAGAGTGAGGACTTCTCCAGGCGGCACACTGTGCCAGATAGACACATACCTCTTGCTTTGCCACGACAAAATAGTACTGGGCAGGCCCAGATCCGAAGAGTGGACCAGGGTGGGTTAGGTGCCCGAGCCAAAGCCCCACCATCCCTGCCACATAGTGCTTCCTTACGTAGCACCGGGAGCATGTCAGTGGCGTCCGCAGCCCTGGTGGCCGAACCTGTGCAGAATGGGAGCCGGTCCCGGCAGCAATCCTCTTCCTCCAGAGAGAGCCCTGTTCCCAAAGTGAGAGCAATCCAGAGACAACAGACACAGCAGGTAGGCGTGAGTGCTGAAGGGGCGTGGCTTCTACTTGGTCCATCTGTTTCTTTGGTTCTTTATACGTAAATCATTGGGAAATCCTATTGTTAACAATATTTCCACTTAAAAGCAACCTTTAAATGGAAAGAGGAAAGGAAAATTTGGGGAAGCTTCTGCCTAAGTGAGACTGCAGAATGAAGTTTGACTCATTACCCTTAAAAGTCTAACAAACACGCAGGGGCCCCCTTCTCTTCAAGCAGCAGAGCTACTACCTCAGTTTACACTTAGAACAAATCGGTGATGTTGAATGAATAATTAGATACTTAAAATCTGTAGGCAAAACCAACTATTATTTTGGGAATCTGAAAATTAATCCCTCTTAATTTTTTTTCTTAAGCTTCCAGAATAAAGGTTTGCATTCTGAGCCAAGAGTTTAATGTGACTGCTCTCCATTCCATCCCTCAACTCTCTCTGGAAATACAAAGTCCCATGTGCCTTTTCCTGGAAATGGCTAGAAAAATAAACACTTGAACACATAGAGAGTCAAGGTAAAGGAAAGATTAAAAAGATAGAAGCACAGGTGGAAAAGGAAGTATTCTGAACATTTGCAGATCCCTTACATTTCTATTTACATGGACAAGCCCAGCTAACATCACATCCAATCATAATATAAGATTTTCTGATTTTTTTCTTGACAAATAAAAAGCTTTGCCCAGAAATTAATCATTTCTTCCTTACATATTACATTTTGAAGCATCAATACATATTTTTCCCTTTGAAACAAACTACTGTTAAATATATATATACACATTCATGTAATTTTTCATATATATAATATATATCTTTTTATATCTTTCATCTAAAAAGATTTTTCTCCTGAAAAAGCATTGTGTTAGTTGAATTTTTTTTGAAACCTAATGATAGTACTAGAAAGTTTGAGATTAAAAGAGTTCTATGACAAATCCTTTTATGCAGCAAAATAACTGGGGAGGGAGACTGCAATAAAATCCTAATTTGTATCTGTAATATATTTGCATTTTTACAGTTTAGGCACTTACTGATATGGCTGCGTCTGCCTCCAGTCTGCTATGATCAGAGCCCCTTACACCTACTTTGATTTTTTTAATTGGATTATTTATAGAATCCTTGGATACAGAAATAGAAGAAGGGATGAAAAGCATGACTAACTTAAACTGTTTCTGGAAGCAGACTTCCTGGGCTAAACCTCCTACTTGGTCATTTTTTACTGAGTACTAAAGTTTTTCTACAGTCTTAAATTTTTCATTTTTATTTTGTTATATTTCCCAAAGATTTACCAACTTGTTTGATTTAGTAAGCATTTGTATTTGAAGAAAAGGAAAAATATGTATCTTTTATATGTATCATATGTATTTTTTATACATAAATGTGTGTGTATATATAAACATAAAATGTATGTGTTAGGAGGCTATCAGTCATGCCCACCTTATTGTGAAGTAGTTTCCTCCCATCACTTTTGTGCTAGACTCTAGTTGAGACCAACTACTTTCAGAGAATTAAGGTGTTCATTGGGTGGAGAAAGGAAAAATACATAATTTTAGAAATCAGAATACTGTGTAGAAGCACATATCTACTCAGGGACTTAGAGCAGCACAAGGGCACTGAAGATAAGATTAGTGAAGGGCATGAGATCTGGCAGAGAGGGACAGGACAGGAAAAGTGTCCTCCACCTGCTTTTCAAAAGTGTGCTTAGGCCCAGCCCTGTACAGAAAAGGAAAATAAAGATTCTTTCTTTTATTCTGCTTACCCTTTCCTTCTGTATCATGGAGTCCTCTGTGACTCCATGAAGGCCCATGACTCAGGCTGATTGTTTATTAATATTATAAATTACATAGCCTTTTTTGTGGTCATCTGGAGCCAATTGTCATTTATAACATTTTTTCTTTAGGAAAATGTAATAGCTATCACATAAGCACATAATAAATGTTTCTGTGGGTTATAAATAGAGGACTGCCTGGATGGATGGGAGGTGGGAAATGCATACAGTCTCCAAACAACCAATATAAAAATTAGTTTTTGTGTCACAGCCATTAATGAGTCACATATATATTTTTTGGCATGAAGTGGGGTACAGGCACAGTGAGATGTCCGGTACAGCTTTGAATATTAATCTTAGTTTATACTTTTGCTGGTGGTGCCACTGTCATATCAGTTGAAGCATAAATCACTTTATTTTGATTGTTCAAGTTTCTTTTTTTTTTCTCACACTGGCTTTTGGTTCATTGTTTTGAACTTACATCATTAGTTTTTTGTTTTTTGTTTTTTTTCAAAACAGAGTCTTGCTCTGTTGCCTAGGCTGGAGTGCAGTGGCGTGATCTCAGCTCACTGTAACCTCCGCCTCCCGGGTTCAAGCAATTCTCCTGTCTCAGCCTCCTGAGTAGCTGAGATTACAGGTGCCCGCCCCTACGCCTGGCTAATTTTTGTATTTTTAGTAGTAGTGGAGTTTCACCACATTGGCCAGCTTGGTCTCGAACTCCTGACCTCAAGTGATCCACCTGCCTTGGCCTCCCAAAGTGCTGGGATTACAGGCATGAGCCACCACGCCTGGCATAGTTTTTTATTTCTTATCTTTCTGTTTCTTGCTTGCTTTCTTCATCTCACTCCCATGAAGCCTCTGAAGTTCTATATAATCAGCACATTTTTAAGGCAAATTCCTTTACATATTTTAATTGCAAATTGTGTTGGGGAATTCTCTCCCAGAAACTAGAGGATTTCTTTGTGGAGATTGTTCTGTAGGTGGCTGTAATTATCAGTAGCTTTGTGCCTGCAAATTCCATTTATATCTCAGCACAAAGTAGTGGCCATTGTCTGCACAGTAACTGGCTTCGGTCTTCTACGTCTAATGAGTAGGAAGGAAATAAAATCCTGGTGAAAAAATTTACAGATAAATTTTTTTTCAAGAAACTGTCTTAATTTTTTAACCCATTTCAGCCTCTGTTTGGATTGCTTTTTTCTTATTTTCCTCTCTATTTTGTTTTTTATGTATCATGTACTTTGTACAAATAATAGACTTTTTGTATAATATATGAGTCATTCAGATTTATCATGTACCCTAATCTTAGAAATTTGAATTTGAAGAGACCTTTTAAAATAGATAATTGACAAGTCTATTAATATGATGCTGCAGTTTTCACATTTGGATTTGTTGAGCTGTCTCCTAACCAACCTCTTCAAGAACTCCCAAAGTTTATGGATTAATTTAATCAGCCCTTTCTTTGGTATTCATAGCAGAAATTCGTTTATAGGAATCCGACTATTTCACACTCTGAAGCTGAAACCAATTGGTCTTGTTTATATCTAGTAAATACTAGCAAGGAACAAGGAACTGGCCTCAGCATAGCCAGGCTGTGACTAATTGTAGTCTCAGTGAAACTGCTGCGTCAGGCTCTTTTGCCCTAAAGCATTACTGTTTTTCCAGGGAGACCCTATGCAGCTTTATCTCAAAGGGAAGATATTCCTAATGGGAATTCCTGTTGTATAGCTCTATAAATGATTGTTAAAAGGATATTATCTGTTGTTTAGATTTTGTTGTTTTTGTTTCATTATCTTTGATGATCATGTTGAAAGTGGATATAAATTCTCTTTCTAAGGCTATTCCTAGGCAAGATGGGATCTGAACCACTTACCTCCTCCCTCAATTTCTTGGACTATAAACTAGAGATATTTTTTGCTGTTTATCCGGCTTATAAGGAGATGGAACAATCATTGAAAAGAATCCTTTGGTGCCCTTCCAAAGGATTAGGGGAAAAACAGAGAATATTCTCTTAGTAATAAATTATATTTTAGTAATTAATTCTAAAGATAATCCAGAATAATAAATGAATAATATTTTATTGAGTATCTGTTGTGCATTTAACTAGTCAGTATCATTTAAAAGAACTGTATGATATGATGCCTGTTAGATTGACTAATTGGAAAATAAGAGCAACACTTATAAGACCAAGAATATATAAAAGATAGTATATAGTTTTTTCATTTGAAGAACATATTACAACAAAAAAAAATCATGAAACAAAAATCACCTCTGTTTCCTTTCAATCCAGCACAATAACTATTTTTTATTTATTCAATATTTCTAGCCTTTTTACAATTTTGTGAAGACTTTATCATTAATAGAAGGAATAGTTAGGATTGATCTATTTTGTCACTTTTATTTTTATTATTTTGACCACCTACTGTATGCCAAGGAAAGTGCTAGGATATATTAGGAAGTGGCTGAAAATAAGATTTGACCAATAAAATAGTAGAAATTTCTAGAAGTTCATTCACAATTGCTTAGTGTGTACATGTCTATTTATATAAACTATGCACATCCATCCTCAGACATGAAGCTATTTTTATTGATATATATCAATAATCTGTAAATCAGCTAAACCAGATCCTTCTTCACATCTTTAAGAAATGTCCCTGTGTTACTTTTGCATGTGCAAGTTTTAAAGTCTCTCCCAACCCATCTCTGATAACCTTTTAGTCTCTGCAGTCAGTTTTTTAATCTGGTCTTCCTCACTCTCCAGTTTATCAAAATACCCCTTCTTTTAAAATATTTATTTAGAGTTTAACTGAGTTCTATTTCAGAATGATAGAAAGATCCTTAAGATGTAATAGCTGTGATGGGAGAGAAAATGCCCTTCAATTATGAAATTATAGAATTCTGGTCCTCAAAATGCAAATCCCTCTATTTAATTATAAAAGGCTAACTCACATGCCAAGTTTTGCACTCTCTCTGTAGCTTACTCTCTCTTTCTGAGGCAGGACAGATGGGGAAAAAATTGTGTGTTTCCATCATTGTTTGTGGGGAAAGTACTAATGTTCAGTAGCCTAATATAAATTGTAATATCTAGTGCCAGTTTTTGAAACATAAATATAGTAATGACTGACATCTAACCTCTCTGTAGCACTCTGAAGTTTCCAAAGAGTTTTGATATATATTGTCTTATCCTCACAGCTCCCTATGAGATGATCGAGATAGGTGGTAGTGACAGTGTTGGTATCTCTATTCAGTAGATTAGGAAAATAGACTACCCAGTATCCATCGTTTTGATCCTGTATTCAAGAAATTTTCCAGTATAAGGACCTTTGAGTGGTCTTAATCTATCATGAAGTCAGTGTTCTGTAAAGATAACCAGCATCACTTGTCCTTCTTTTTCTCTAAATCATTAATATGAAAACTAAGTAGATTGGTGCAAAAGTAATTGTGGGTTTTGCCATTTAACCCACAATTACTTTTGCACCAACCTAATATTTGCCATTCTGATTATAAATGAGCACTTTGTGAGTTTGTTTAGCACTAATCAGTTTTTTGGTTTCTGATTGTGTCTAGGCTAAACAGATGTTTTGACCCTCAGGTTATGCTTTCTTCCTGTTATTTTATCATCAATAGACTTTTATGGTAGAGGTCATTTATTAATTTCAGCAGGCAATTTGTTACCTACCAGTATTTGCACCACTGGGCAAATTAACAATTTTAAGGCTTTGACTTTCTTTAGAGGGAGAATAAGGATGCCTTTTGGATATGTTACATATAACTTTCTATTCAGAATGGTTTGCACTTATATAAATGTATATTCTCTTTCCCTACCCCTAGCCTTGGCATTAGTAGAATAATACTTAAAGCTAAGAGCATTAATTAGAAAACTGAGAGATCACAGTTAACATCTTCCAAGAATAGCTGTTTGTGAAACATAGCACATGGGTGAGCTGTTAGGGGAAATGCTAATAACTGTTTCTGATGCAGGTTCAGTCACCTGTGGACTCTGCCACAATGTCCCCAGTAGAGAGGACAGCAGCCTGGGTTCTGAACAATGGGCAGTATGAAGAGGATGTGGAAGAAACTGAGCAAAATCAAGATGAAGCCAAGCATGCTGAGAAGGTAGAACCTAGTCTGCTTCATTGACTTACTGATCCCAAAATGGCAGGCCTCTAAAAGGATTATCTAGCTAAGAACATAAACTCCTCCCACCCCCATCTTCACCTCTACCCCTTATGTTAATCATCCTACACATATCTATGTAAAATAGGTCCATGGTGTGTGTGAATGTGTGTGTGTGAATATACGTGGAAAATGTTCATCTTGCTGGGGGGTGGCAGCTACTATTTTTATTTTTAATGTAGATGCCTTAATCTAGAGAACACTCTGCTATTCATTTGTAGTCATTTTAGGTAAATATTTCATGTTTCCATAAACTTGTTGGTCTTCACCCAAGGACAAAATCACCCTAGGGGAAGACTTTTTTTTTATCTTGGTAACAATTTGGTTTTGATTTTAGTTTAGTTTTGTTTTGTTTTCGTTTTTTTGTTTGTTTGTTTGTTTGTTTTTGCCTTTTCTGGATAAAGAATGTATAACTCTATAGATGATTGTTAAAAGGATATTATCTGTTGTTTAGATTTTGTTTTTGTTTTTTGAAGAAAAGTTGACAAGGAGAAAAAGGGTTATCAAACAAGAACCTTGACATCATATATAGAATTATATTATTTAATTGGCAACCAGACAATTAGCTTCTTTTTATCAGCATGATGATTCCAGTGTACTCAAACCCCAGCCACAGCAACTACAGTACAGGAAAGGGCCATGTAACTAATGGAGTCACTGAATTTATGTGAAGCTTCTTAGAACACAGACATGTATGTTCCAGCAGGCAGTACAAAATTGGGCAGGTGAGTCATATTGTGAAAATGGGCCAAGAAGCAATATTAATTGGCCCTAGAGAACATGTAGGCCTTTGTTTAGTGCTGTGACTGGAATATTTTACACTTTTATAGTTGGGAAGAAAGCAGCAATAACCTCTGCCATGAAAGTCTATTTATTGATTTAGAGGGTTAACATTACAGAAATGTTGCTTGTTCTCTAAAGGGGTGATTCTAGTAGAACAAAGGAATGGCAGTCTGATGAGCTAAGACACGTCAGAGATCCTACAGTGCAGCTGATGACACAGAATCTTTTTCTCTTATAGACAACTGACTTTTGGCTTATTTTAAGTGATTTGTCAGACTTTTAAGTACTTCATCTATTTTTTTTTCCTCTCTCATTTGATACCGTCACAGATTGGATGTGGCTTATACCAATGGTAGCCTAGTGTAGAGAGAGATACATACATATGTAGAATTTGGAATGCCAAGTTAAGATTTAAAATGTAATTTTAGTAAGGAAGGCAATGCTCCATTAACATTTATGCCAGTTGATAATTTTAAAGAATATTAAGAACAGTATAGGGAATGACAGCACAGCCAGCATCTAGCTACACTGCTTAGGGTTTCTTTTGTTTAAAAAAAAAAAAAAAAAGGAAAGAAAAGAAAATCATTGATTTCTAAAAGCAATGTAACTCCAGTTTTTCTCTCCTTGCCTCGTCTGCCCTAGTATGAACAAGAAATTACTAAACTGAAGGAGCGCCTGAGAGTGTCCAGCCGGCGACTGGAGGAATATGAACGCCGCTTGCTGGTGCAGGAGCAGCAGATGCAGAAGCTGCTGCTGGAATACAAGGCCCGACTGGAGGACAGCGAGGAGCGGCTCCGAAGACAGCAGGAAGAGAAGGACAGCCAGATGAAAAGCATAATCAGCAGGTTAGACATCACCTGGCAGCAGATGTGGGCTAGTTAGGGAGACAAAGAATTGAGATGATCCACAGAACCTTGAAGGAATGGCAGCAAAAGCTATTTTTATCCTTGTTGTACTGAGTACAAATGTGATGATTGACTGTATCTCTTAAAATATCCTAAATATGAGACCTTGGGCACTTCCTATGAAGGTAATCTGTTTTTCTTTAACCATAACAATTAGAAAAAACTAAAACTTGGTGATTTACTTGAGAAATCTTAGAGAACTGGGTTTTAAAAATGTAAATATCCAATGCCCAAGACTAAATTAATCTTTCAAAATGAGTCCAGAAATATGGAAAGGAATTTTATGGAATATCTTTGGGGCCAGAGGACCTCTTTTGAGAGTGCTGCAGATGCCAAGGGAGAAAAAGGGAGGGTAAAGTTTACCAAACACTTGTATAGCACTCACCATGGGACACACACCTTTCTAAGCACTTTACACATAATAGTTTGTTTAATCTTTATCACAGCCTCCACCTACGCATTATTATTCTCGTTTTACAAATAAAGAAACAGGCAACAAATTCATTAAGTCACTTGCCCAAGGTCGCATAGTTAGTGATGCACCAGGATTTGAACCCCGGACTCCAGATTCCATGCTCATAACCACTGTGCCTCAATATTTGTAAAATGCTATGGACAAGTCAAGTAAACAGAACTGTTTGTTGTTTAAATAGTGTGGAGGTAATTGACCATCTTACTGAGAGGTGTTTGGGTAGACTGGCAGAATTAAACATCAATGAGTTAAGATGTGAATGGTGGACAGGAAACAAGCTAGACATACTATGTATAGAGTACTCATTGAGGAAACTCAGCTGTACAAGGGAAGAGAAAGTGGGCCAGGTATAGGGTAACTTGAGATTAAGAGAGGGTTGTTTGGTTTTTGTTGATTTGATATTTTAAGATGAAATAAGTTGTGCTCAGGAAGGAATCTGAGAGAGATGAGGGAGGAAATGATTATGGGATTACTGTTCCAAAGGAGATGAAAATGTGTGGGACCCAGGCACAAGGAGAAAAATTGACCTTAGATGTCTTATTCCAAGGTGGCAGAGAAGAAAGAAAAGATGGTTGCAGGTGTCTTATTAAGAAGGGCAGAGGATATTGAGTTTTCCTGTTCCCTACACTAGTTAGCCCTCTCTTTGAAGATGTTGATATTTCCTCCCTGCCACATTCTAGGCTAATGGCTGTGGAAGAAGAACTGAAGAAGGATCATGCTGAGATGCAAGCAGTTATTGATGCAAAGCAGAAAATAATTGATGCACAGGTAAGCAGGCTTTGAATCTAATAGAAGGCACTTGTTTATAATAACTATTATTTCCTGACTTCACACCCTTGCAAATGCCAAGGCAGGTACCAGAAAATGGGTCATTGAAAAGTTCTGGACATTACGTTTTGAAGATTAAATGAGTGTCTATGTGACCTCCATTACTTTTCCTTTCTTTCACTGGTGAGAAGTCTGTTTACTCAGCAAAGTATTAGCGTGTTTAGTGCAGTTGCTTGACAAATCTCAACCTAGTGCATGATGCGGTTTGCTTCTTTCCTTATGGAAAGGAGGGCATTTTCTAAGGGGGTAATTGTGAAAAGTGCACTGCATGTGTCTGGCTTGTGACCTCCACTGACCATTGCTTGGCTGTGCTGTTCATGGTCTTGTCAGTCACGTCCACTGCCATCAACCTTTTGCCCCAGACAGTAATGGAATTGCCAGGGAAAGACAAGGTTGTAAAAAGGTACCTTTCCTTGTTGTTGTTTTGGTTTAGGGTTTGGCATTGCTGCTTGGAATGTGCTTGGCCGCTCTTCTTTGTTGGTGCTGTGCTTAGAGAGCATCTTTTGATAAAACTTTAAAAAAAGAAAAGGTTGTTGAAATCAGAACCTAGGCTTCTGCTCACTGTAGCTCACACCTGTGACACCAATGAGATAAAGGCTGCCAAGAGCACCTCATAGGGACATGTCAATGATTAGAGCAAAATCCAGGAGGCAAGAAATGTTTCTAACTCCTTTTTATTTTATCATTGCAAAATATGGTTGTATTTCTTATAGTGAAGCAAATAACAAAAAGCAGGTACAGTTTTGATAGTTTTGATAGTGGCTGATCTAGCCACTGAATGTGTTGCTTCCCTGAAGATAGCCAATCTAGGTTTGCATTTTTCAACCTTAAATGCCATATCATAACCCTAAGCTGTGAAATAAAAAATGAGAGCAAGGATTTGATGCATAGATAGCCTACTCCCTTCTCTAGGTATCAGCTAGTAATCAACATATTTTAGAGCCCTCCGTATGCTTAAACATGTACTTAACAGTCTAGATTCCTTACAGAGTCCATGTGGAATGGGGTTTATTTTTCAACAAAATTGAGAGTGAAGCTGAAAGCGCAGTCATGGAAAGAATGCTTTATGGGCCTCACACTTCTTTAAACACAGTAGACTTGGAAGTCAGGTGAGAGTTGTGAGGATGCTGTCTCAATCAGCACAGTTCCTTAAAATATTTTGGATTCTTGACCTCTATTGTTTCTGGATACTTAGACATGCTGAGAATCAGAAGAAAGGTCTATAGTAATTATCTTACTTGGTCCTTTGAAAGAAATCTTTCTAGTTGCCCCCAGGGTAGGTGAGGTAAGGGTAGTGGAGACTAGGCCGTCTCACTATTCACACTATAAAAATTCATCCCAGAGACTTAAGAAAAACTGCCTGGATAAATAAGGCAATTGAGTCAGGAAAACTAATGTTGGTAGGTTTTCACTTTGGAAATTTCAATATAGCAATATAAAGCAAGAAAAGTTCTATCAATAACCACACAAGGAGAGATGTTAGTGCTAAGCAATAAAATACTTTTTAAATAATTTCAGCTGGTTTAAAAGTATCATTCTTGGCCAGGCAAGGTGGTTGATGCCTGTAATCCCAGCACTTTGGGAGGCTGAAGCAGGCAGATTGCTTGAGCTCAGGATTTCGAGACCAGCCTGGGTAACATGGTGAGACCCATCTCTACAAAAAATGCAAAAATTAGTCAGACATGGTGGCTCATGCCTGTAAGTCCCAGCTACTTGGGGGGCTGAGGTGGGAGGATAGCTTGAGCCCAGGAGGTCAAAGATGTGGTGAGCCGTATTTGCACCAGTGCACTCCAGCCTGAGCGACAAAGTGAGACCCTGTCTTGGAAAAAAAAAAAAAAAAATAGTCTTAAGCAGAGGGAGCTTGGGTGTGCCACAGCTGTGGTTCTGTACACGGGCTGACAGGACAGCCTCATGATTAGCTCCTGAAGATTTCTATCCCACCCCCTAATTTTATATTAGGGCTAGGCGACTGGGTACAAAGCAGAAGTCACCTGCTAGGCATAGGAGGTAAAAGCCAGGGAGGGAATCTGATTTATCAGGACTCAAATGCTCTGGAAAGTAAGGACTGTCTCTCAGTTAACCAGGAGGGTGTCATGTGCAGGAATGGGAGAAAAGTTATCCTCAAACCATCAGTCACTGTCAGACTGGTGGTCTGGCTAAGCTAGTTAATATTTTGCGTCCATACTTCAAGGCAGTGGTTTTGAAATGGTTTGGTTCTCTGGACTATTTTGGTAGAATCAAGGCACCTTTCATAGATGAATATCCAGCTGCTTCCACTGACCACTCAACAGCAAGGACCACTCTCAACTAATGAATCAAATCATACTATGATTGGTTAAATATAATAAATTACCTACCCAAACACAGATATTACTATATAATAAATTATTCTACCAGAAACCCACTGTGGATCCCTAGAGAATAGTTGGGAGAATTCACTAAACTATATTTGGAAAACCTCTGCACCATGCATAGCACAAATCCTAAATACTATAGTTAAATTTTTAAAAATTATAATGTCCTTAAAAGGAAGGTTTCTCAACTCCAACTGTTGGCTTATTGATACATTAAAATCTTTTTATAGCAAATGACTTTAAACATCTTTTGGCATTCTTTGTAATGAATGACTTTTGTATCAGATCCTTTCTTTTGTAAGGATAAATCTTCTCTCTTAAGTGAATGATGGAGCAGAGCAGCCCTTCTGGCATCATTTAATAGAATGAAGACATGTTTGGTGTGAAAGCTTCCCAGAGAAGTAACTCTCAGGTCAACACTTCCCAAAACACTACCAGACAGGTGCCCAGTAAACTGGTTTTCATCTCTGTCAGCAGCCCTGTGCTCCCACCAGGAAAATCTTGTCCCTGAATTCAACGTCTGCCTCTTCTTGAGTCATTTCATGCTACAAGGCACAGGCCTGCATCAGCCGCTTTCTAACAGGAACTGCAAAAGGATGAGCCCTCCTTTTGGTGAGTGGCAGAAGCACCTATCCTGGACCTTGTAGCTTAGGGGCCATAGGGATCCTAGTGGTGATAATAAGGATCCATTTCTTAAATATCAGACCAGAGAATGTGCTACCTTTCACCCCTGAGCATGAGGAGACACTGTGGCTCCCAGGATCTCTCTATGTGACTCAGGTGGAGAACAGAGAAGGGCTTCCTCCTATGAGAAGCAAAGCAGCTGCCTAGTTACTGTTGCAAGTGATATCTCCGCTGTGTTAAATTACAGGTCATAAATGGAGATGAGATTATTCAAACAGGCAAGTAAACCCTGCGTCCGTTCTCTAGCTGAGCAGTTCCCAGCCCTGGCCCAGTGCACTGGCCTCCTACACATTCCAGCTCCTGCCACTCCCCACATGGAAATCCTTCCTGTCAGGTGTGGACTAGATTGCTTTCCCTTACAATCCAGGCAGAATTGAAATATCCGAGCATCTTTTGCCAACTGAACTTGACTTTCATAAGTCTCTATTTGATTTTTTTTAACTATTTTGTTTTATTTTGAGTGGTTGGCAATAGGGGGAAACACAAAGGGAGCTTCTTTATGTGGAAACTTTCTGCTGTTTAGTAGTGGGGCTGTTTGTCTTCAGTTGTTACCTTTTTAGGCAATAAGTAATTACAGTCATTCTTAGCCTTCTTTTTGACCCTTTAAAAATCAAGTTTTTCATGAATGATTTATTTTTGGATGAACCCTGGAGAATCCTAATTTCCTTAGTATTGAGGCCTTATAATTTATCCCAATTCTGAAATATCTTTTCTTTAATCATTCAAGAAATTATCAGTTACTCAGTTTAGAGATCATTCCTAATAATGCGGGTAGGGAGGGGGGAATATCATTTAGCTCTTACCTCTTGTTTTCTAGTATTCACTGGCCGGTTCTTACCTATTGGCTTTTCAAAGATCTGTATTTGTTATCCCAGTAAACTTCTTTGGTTATAATTTTTTCAATTATTATTTTTTAGAAGCCTTGCAGCTCTTTCCTTTAGTTTTGCCTATCCTTAAAATGAATTACTTTCCCAAAATGAAAAGCATTTTATACCAGATGCATGGGGTCATTAATAATGCTGATTTTGTATATCTTACCACTTGAGTTCTCCATCAGGGAAAGAAAGATATTTTTTTTAAGTGATAATGACAAGCAAGAGCTAGTTTGTTGTTGTTTCTTTTTTTTAATATACTTTGAAACTGTGACCACCAGCACTGCTACCTTACAGATCCTGCTTTCCTGCCCCCAGAAAGCAGGAGAGTAAAGGGAAGTATTATTTGATGCCAGGTGGTACGTGATTTTACCTAAATTTTCCCCCAGGGCCGTGGTCTTCACTCTTCTTGCTCCCAGTAGCATGTGTCCCAAAGTGTAGCACTACGTGACAGCCCTGGGTAGCTGCTGTTTTAATAGCAAGGAGCAGCACCAGCCCTCAGCCCTGCTACCTCCTCTGTGAACTTTACCATGACTAAACTTTACCATGCTTTTCTCAGGGTCAATTTAAAAGACCCCTAAGGTAGTAAAGCTCCTTTTGGCTTTGGAGGTATTCCCCATATGCTATTTTCTTTTTAATTTTACAGGCATAGGTAAAGACTGTTTCCTGTGTTGTTTTCTGAAAACTGTAGACTTCATGTTAGAAAGGTTCTGGAATGATTTACTGAGCTGCTGAAGCTAAGATTAGGGTGTCTCTTCTAACCTAATCTTTATCAGACTGATAATGTTTTGGTAAAATGATTTTATAAAAAAATTTTAGGTAGTCCTACTTCCTTTAGTTAGACTGCCTATTTTTTTCCCTCTTTTTTTCCCCCTTGGTTTTTATGTGTGTATATTCACCAATGCTTGGTTTCCAAATATTGTTTCTAAAGCATTTTTTTTCAGAGACTCAAAAGTAAAATGAAAGCAATCTCCGTATTGGGCAGCCCTCCTGGAGTAACTCTGAGCTGGAATGGGTCTAGGAGCCTGTGTTCTCTGTTTGTTCTCATGTGTTATGTTGATGGCATTCCCTTTTCAGCCACATCTCCCTCCCCATATTCAAGTAACTCCTCGGTCTGAGCTTTTTGGCTGCTTTTTTCCCCTCTTGCTGTTGCATCCTCACCTTGTTGGTGACTCTACACTGCCACCATGTATTGTTTTAATTTTGAGCACAATGTGAATTCTTTCCAAATGTGACTGATATGCCCTGTTTGGGGGCTAAGAACCCATAGATCACATGCTCTTCTCCTCTACGAAATGAAACCTCTGGTGCTTCTTTCTTTGCCACCTAATTTCCATGTTTCAATTTTGACCTAAAGCACTTAGTATAGTAAGGCAGCTTGATACCTCTGTTGCATAGTCTCAGGTAACACATGGTATCACTTTTACATGAAAGTCTAATGTCCCAAGAGATTTTTAATAAAAAGCCCTGCTATGCTGAAAGAAAAAGAGAGAGAGAGAGACAAAAAATAAACAGACCCATTGGGCTCAGTGGAAGCTGAACCTGACCAGTGTGGAGAAAGAGGCAGAGACGTTCCATTTGGGAAGCACCATGCATACGGCTGTTTGAGAGAAAGCACTGGACTAGTCACTCAGTAAAGAAAGCGTGTTACCTCCTGCCTATAGCCTGAATAAAGGCATGATTGGTGTGTTGTAGGAAAAACGGATCGTGTCCCTGGATTCAGCCAACACCAGACTGATGAGCGCGCTGACCCAAGTGAAGGAGCGGTACAGCATGCAGGTCCGCAATGGCATCTCCCCCACCAACCCCACCAAGCTTTCCATCACGGAGAATGGTGAATTCAAAAACAGCAGCTGCTGACGGGCTTTGTCAATAGACAGACTGTGGAAGGAGACAGAAGGAAACTGATCCACTCTCCTATCCCCAGACCTTTACCTAGCCCCTCCAGGTTTACAGAATGTTGCTACTTCACAATGGCAATGTGGTGAGAAACTCTTGAATGAAGAAAGGAACCTTGTCTTTCAGGGCATAAGGCAGTGACTTCCAAGGTCAATGCTTTTCCCCCACATCTCTATGTACATAGGGAACTTAGTTCTGGGCCATGTACAGAAAATATCACTGTAATATACCAAAAGGAAGTTAATAATGTAGATTACCTTTTTGATTATTGCTATTTTTATTATTGTTTTCCTCTTGTTGAAAGCACTGCAGTTGTTAGAGGAAGTAAAGTAGGAACTGTTGTGTGAGTGAGACACGAGCCTGTAGGTTCAGTAGGTAGAGACCAAGCATCTATCTGATAGAAGCACATGGAGTGCAATAGGACATTGTGAGAAGGAATTTTTCAGGGATTCATCTACTAGTTTAAAAACCCCACTCTGGCCCCCTTGTCCTTTCAGAAAACATGCAAATACCAAGATCCATACAAAACAATAATTTATTCCACTGATAACCAAGACTGGTTCTGGTTGGAAGCTAATCTGATTTGGGGATTCACTGTTTCAGAGGACACAGACAAAAGCTGTTGCATCAAAACTGGACTTTAGGAGTAATTTCGATGGAACTCCTGTCAATATGTTTATTTCCTCTGTCTACAGCAGATGGGAATCTTCTCTTTTAGATAGGGGCTTTTTTTTTTTAACCCCAATGGTAATAAAGGGTGTTCTCTTTCCTCTTTAGAGTTTACAAAGCTATAAATACTTGTCTCTCCACGTACCATCTTCATCTTCACACATTCACTGCGCTTTCCTCCCCATGGTGGGAGCTGTCGTCACCAACAGGGTTTACTCTCCCCTGGAGAGGGTATTTAAATAGCTGTCCATAAGCCATCCAAATCAACACCCTTTCTTCCATACAGAAAAGGGCTAACCATACCATAGCTGGAATCTCTGAATATTTCCTATTAAAATTTTTTTCTGTGTGTTACGTTATAATTTTTGTTTGGGATAAAGACTTTATCCATTGTACTAGCAAATCTATGGGGGGTAATTTTATCTCCATCTTTAACTTTTAAAGTGCTTCTTCCCCTTATCCCCTCAATAAAGAAAGGAAATCCAAATTTGAAGCATCACTCTCTTAAAAGTGATGATTGCTCATGTTTAAAAAAAGAAAAAGAAAAAAATTGAAAGTGTCAGGATGGCACATTCCAATTGTTATTCCCATGCTGGTAGATCTGACAATAATGACCCAGTTTCAACACTTGTCATCTATAGCCTTATTATTATAGAACAGAAAAAGTCATGGAAATGAATTCATTTCCTTTTTTCCAAAGGTGTGAAATATCATCTTGAATGCAACCTTGATTACCAGAAGTATGGCGTGTTACATGTTAAACAGACATTATATATACAAATATATATACACATATATATTCATACATATGTACATATAACTGCACAAATAGGAAAAGTTCATGCCTTCTATGCTGTTCAGATATAATGTTAAAAGGGTCCTGAACCTCTTTAAGCAAGATCTAAGCAGTTGTTTTATATTGAGAAAGCAACAATGTTTCTCGAATAAGTTGATGTTGATTTTAAATTATAAGCTTTAAAGAATTTTTTTTTCTAGAAAAAGGGGATGGAAAAAAAAGGACCTGAGGGAGCCATATGCATCAAGTGAGTGTTTCCCCACAACAGATTATTTATAAGGGAACATGTATAGTGCCCTCTTTTGAGTGATGCCAACAGACACCAAGCCCTCCTTTTCACCGAGTCCCAGGCTTGCATTCCAACCTCTTGATCTCTGCCCTCTCTCAGGTGGATCTTTGTGTTGGACTTTATGTTTCAGCAACCTCACCATGGCCACATAAGCCACAACCTTTTAAAACCGTTTATTTCATAGCAATCCCTGTTTCTGCCAGACAGAGATCTAAAATGGGAGTTTCTCACTGTGTTTATCTGATCTGCACACTTTATATCCAGCTGTTTTGGCACTTTTACATTTTCTTCACCTTTGGTATTTGTTTTGCAAATTCTTACACCTTCTCTCCAAGCGGAGGGCACACTGTGGTCAAAATCACTTATTTTATTAGGAAAAAGAGCTAACTGTTGCAAAGTGTAGTGTCCTTTGTTGAAGGAGGAGGGATGTAAGCATAGATCTATTATTGTTTCTGGCTATTCTCAGCTCAAGCCATGTTTAATTCATTCTTTGTAAAAGCCTTCAGTTGTGCCACAGAAAACCTGGTAAGAGAATTGTCAGTTTCATTGGCCTTAAGTATGTAATGTGGGTGATATCTTGCCATTGAGGTTTGGAAGCTCTTAAGTGCTGATTATGGATTACAGAGGGCTGATAAAATTACCTATATTGGGAATTGAGAGAAGCCCAAAAAAAAAATCAAATGTGCTTTTGATGGATAGAATGTATCTTATTAGCATTATGGGAGCTCCTTAGAGGGCTGTCTTCACTGGAAGATTTAATGCCCAAAACATTTGGACAGATTATGCAGCCTTCTACTAGCAGGTTATCTTGAATGAAGAAGAAATAGCAAAAAATAATAATAGTAAGAGCATTACAAGTAAACTAAAAGTTCAGAGTTGTTGACAGATGTTAAATGTTAGGTTATCCTGTGAGCCTACTCCTGTCCACACATTTTTCTCAGTATTTCTTTAGAGAATGCTGCAATCTGTAGAACTTACTCTGAAGGATTTTTTAAGAAGAGAAGCCACCAACAGGTGATAATTTTTATGGAGCTATTTCTTAATTGGCTTTCCCTCAGTTCAAATAGGTAAATAACTTTGTTTTGCTGGGAGGAGGTACATGGCTGAAGAGGGGGCAAATAGATTAAGATAGCAATGTCTTGCACTTCCTGTTTCCCTCAAAACAACACCACATTGTGGGTCGCAGGATAGATGAGGGTTGAGTGGAATTTGGAATTCAGGTGAAGTGCTTGTAAAGTGCATGTCAAGCTGACAACAGACTTGACCATTAATGAGGACAGTGTTGGTAGGAGTCAGAAAAGAGCTTCATATTCCTTTTATATTACTGAAGCAATAAGCAATCTGAGCTGAAGCAGCAAAAAGAGTCACATTTCCATCAGGTCATCATATTCCCTGAGTCTCTGCAATAAAAGCCATGTCAGAGGAGAGATTATAACTAGGTAACTATAACAAGCACTTGAGCACTTACCGTGTTCCAAGCACTATCACCAAGGTACTGTTTGGATTTATGGCAGTCTAACGGTAAGAAAAATGTGGTAAAGTGAGGTAATCATGCTGCTATAGCTTTTTGCTTTTTTTCATATGGTATCAAGTTGGTCAGAATTAGCTTTCTCTGACTGGTCTGCTTCTGTGTTTCTCTGTGATGGTGTTAAGACTATGAAAGAAAAAGAAAGATTACCTAAGACTGCTATGAGCATTAACTATATGCCCTTAAGAATGAGCTTGACTTTGGAAGTACAGCTTTTCAGATCTTAGTCTACCCAGGGCCTTTGTTTATGCGTCTGTGGTTCTGTAGACCCCTGGCTTTCACTGTGTTCTCAGAGGTACACCAGATTGAGAACAGAGTTCTTCTTTGGAAGTCCCAGAGCAAAATCACTGCCATCAAGTGAGTTTGCATTCATATTTGTTTCCCCTTCCATCAAGGGTTAGTTTTAGTCATCTCTAGCTTGCAGTTCCTGAGAAGGCTGGTTATGGGACTGAGCGTGGGAAAGGAACCCTCTTCAGCATTACCTCAGTCCCATCAGTCTACTCTATTGTGACCTTGAGCCCCACACATGCTTGACACCAGACTAGACTTGTCACAGGGCCAAACCCAACAGCCACATGCCACAGCTTCACTGCATTTTCAGCTACACCTTTGGAGGCCACCTTCTCCTATCAACTGTGGAAAGCCAAAAGGGCTCCCTTCTCCATTCCCCTTCCCTTTTTCAAGTCTAATAGTGAAATCTCCTGCTTACCCCAGCAGTAAATAGAGCAGTAAATAGTTGCCTTCCTACCCCTTACCTGGGGGCCGATAATTTGAGATACTTTGTTTTTTCAATACGTCAGTTGAAGGATTTAGTTTCTTAAAAGCAAGAAATGTTGGAGTGTTGAATTTCTATTTAGAGTCTCTTTTCATGTTTGAATGATTGTTACTAGTTCTAGAAGCATTCTCATTGTCATGACCCAATTATGTATACTCTTGGGTTTAGGAAGGACAAAAGTGATGAAATTTGCATGAGATAGAATAAACATCTTAGGAGGAGTGAAAGAACCTGAGGAAGAGACATGACCCATAAGGGAATGAATGCATAAGCAGAGCCTTCTCAGTAGCCCAGAGTTTCCAGGAAACAGGAAGATTTATATCCCTTGCCCACTCTTAAAATACATAGATACATAGAAAGGCAGTCTCTGTAGACAACACATGCAGACACCCACACAAAACAGAATTCCTGGGGCTTCCTTTTTCTGAATGTTAATCCATTTTATTGAGCAATGATTCCTAAACTTTGAGATTTTCAGATTTTGTGCTCTCGTTTTTTAGATTTTATGACAGTCATTCTATCATCCTTAAAAATGTAGTATATGTGTTATATGTATATATAAGTTAAAGCGACTTGAAATTGACTTGGTTTGGCATTGTCTCAAGAACCCTAGATATCATTGATACCATGGGGAATCATAGAAATAAAGTTGAATATCACTGATCTGAGAGTAGGATCCAGAAATAAGTAGTTTCAGTTCCTGATCAGTTAAGTCTCAAGTGCTTGAGTAACCAACACAGCAAGACTTGGGAAATGCAGTGAGCTCCCGAGGAAAGGAAAGCGGTAGTCTTTGCCTGCATTTCAGCATGCATTTTCATTTCCTACTCAGTTCTATCTTCCACTTAAATACCCTCATTTGACCCTAGGAAGTTTTTGGTGTTTTTTTAGTTTGAGACTTAAAACCAGATTTATTTGTTGTTGTAGAGAGATTTCCGCAGAAGTTGTGTTTTATGGACCTCCATCATCTTTGTGGGGGTACAGATATTTATGTGTAAATATCATTTTATGTGATTTCCAAATTTTCAAGGGAAACATTTCAATTTCCCAGTTCAACAAAAGGTTAAATACTAATTGACTCAATGACCACCTTCAGAAAAGTTAAATAGTAAATTAGGTTAAATTTTGACTGGTGCTTAGACATTTCCTAGTTATATTAACTTAAGCAGACAGCAACACATTAACCTGAGTTACACCGGTGAGGAATTTACATTCTAAATTTGATTTTGTTTTTCATCTCCAGGGCCTTAATAAGAGTGTGTTAACACACAACTATTTTACAATGATAGCTCTAAATAATTTATTTTTTATTTCAAGAAAGAAATACACCTTAGAAAAACAAAACCCAAGATTTTATTTTATTTTTAAAGCCATATTTTTGTGCTAGTAGCATTTAGATTGTTCCGTATGTGAGATCCATATCTGCATTTCATTACCTGGGTTTGTTCTAAAGAAGATTTATTTTTGTTCTGTGAATAATTTTTGACGGTTCTTGTACATGTACAGATATAGATACGTTTGAGGTCTTTTATTGATATTCCTACAAAGAATATAAATAAACTTTAACTTTAAACATTTCAGACTAAAGTTGCTACTATATTTGACATATTGCTGTCTTCTAGCGTGCACCTGGGTGACCAGGACACTTGGAGAGAAACAAGAAAGGAAATGTATGCCAGAATATTATTCTGAAAATATATTTTAACATTGAGAACAGTCTGTCTTAGAATTTTCCAACTTCCATGTAGTAAGATTTCAATTTAGGAAAAATAACTAGCATTAACATGTATTGTGATAAAATTGTTACTTTCAAATTCTGCAGAATTTGAAATCTCTTTAATAACTTGTGACAAGTAAAGAAAGTTTCCTTTGGTTTATTAGGAAGTGTAGCCCCACTTAGCTGCCTAGACCGCTACCATCCTCTTGTAATTTTCTAGTTAAATTAATGGAGTTTGTTTTCAGGATTTTTGGTGTTTGGTTCAGGTTTTTTATTTTAAATTCTTAATAGAAGTTCATTTGTCATTCCCAAGATTATTGTTCCCAAATACACTCATCTTCTCCTGCATCCCTGTTTCATTCTGTAAAATCCAGGGATGCAGGTTTCATGTGTAGTCTTATTTTGTGTTAGTTGTAGTTCTATGCTTTTTGGCACATCTCGAGTTCTTCCTAATCTTGTTCTACTAGGGATTACAAAATTAAAATTTACTCAAAATCCAGAGAAGATTTCATGAAAGGGAAACCGCATATCCATAGAACTGTGCTATTTTTTGTTCACTTCGAAGCTGACCCATTTCAGTCTGAATTGTTCGTGACCTAATGTAAGCTTTAAGACTTCCTGGATCTGAAACATCAAAAAGAGAGAAAGTGTTGATGCGGTCTTTTTACCTCATGGTCCTCTTAGCCATAAACTATGCATCCATATACGCTTTATGCATATCCATACCCCGTAATTGTTTTTAGCCTCCCTCCAGCTGCCTGACTTTTTTTATTAGCATTTTACCAGTAGGAAAATACATAAATCAATTTTGTTAGCAAAAAATATATATATCTATTTAATGACAGAACACTAAAACAGATGACTACATTAGTGGTTTTCAATCCTGATTATTCATCAGAATCACTGGGGAGTTAAAAAAAAAAAAAAAAAAACAGGAGTACCTCCTGAGCTCCACCATTGAACAATTAAATAGAATCTCTCTAAGGATTGGACCAGGCTAGGCTTTTTTTTGCTTTCTTTCTTTTTTCTTTTTAACCTTGCCAGAGGATTCTGAAGAGCCAGGGGGTAAGAACCACTAGTCCAAATCAAGCTGTGATCACTGTGTGTAGGTGTCTGAAAATGTTTTCTGTCCCCAATCCTGAAACTAGGGTAAGCTGGTTACAGGTGTTTCCTTACCTTCTATTTGGAATTTAAAATTCTACTAAAACTGACAATATATACTCAGCCTTCCCCCACATACGCCTTGTCCCCACCAACCCGTCCTTTAAGTCTGTGATGTAGAAATTCTCTCCATTAACATGGTCATCCCATTTATGGAATAGATACATTCTGACAAAGCTGACCAGAAGACAGAATTCCCTATTTTGACCTCAGTTTCCCCACTGGCTTCAATTTAAAGCAGAAGGTAGATGGCTTCTAGTTTGGTGTCAGAAGCTTCAATGAGTATACCCTTGAGGAGTGCTGAAGGACCCAGGGCAGAATCAAATATGCTACATTTGACTTTTTAAAGAGTAAACAACAGGCTGCGCGCGGTGGCTCAAGCCTGTAATCCCAGCACTTTAGGAGGCCAAGGCAGGCGGATCACGAGGTCAGGAGATCCTGGCTAACAGGGTGAAACCCCGTCTTTACTAAAAATACAAAAAATTAGCCGGGTGTGGTGGCGGGCACCTGTAGTCCCAGCTGCTCGGGAGGCTGAGGCAGGAGGATGGCGTGAACCCGGGAGACGGAGCTTGTAGTGAGCCAAGATCGTACCACTGCACTCCAGCCTGGGCGACAGAGGGAGACTCCGTCTCAAAAAAAAAAAAGTAAACAACATAGAGAACTCAAAGTTCCTTTGTCTACCTTACCAACCCCTACCAAAAAAAAAAAAAAAGATTCTTAACTTTTCTGACCTAATATTCAGCACTGAAGTCTTATTACTTGAAAGTTATCAGATGCTAAATTACACCATTCGTACTTGTCCTTTCAGTAGCAAAATATACTGAAAGCTCTCCAGTCCCCCCTCCACTCCTGGCAAGCATGCAGTCATGTGCTCATGTGAATTTTCCAAAATCATGAGTATTTTGTAAGATTCAGTTGGTTCTATGAAATTACAATAAAGAGTATTGTATATTTTATTATAATTTGTAAATTGTGTGCTATACATTCTTTATATCAGTAAAATTTATAATAAACACATATACATTATATACTCACACACACATATTGCTGGTCTTTCTAGAAACTTGATTTTGTGAAATTCTAGAATGAATTGCCAGGGTGATATTTGTTTGGCCTATGAATAAATTGCAATGAACTAACAGATAAATGCCAATGTTTCCTTGTCTGTAAAATTAAGATTGTGGCTAAATAGTCTATAGGGTACTCTCTAGCACTGACATCCTGTGGTTATTATCTGATATAATTGAGAAATATGTCCTTAGACCATGTTTAAAAACCAGCTTGAAGCTTTTCTCTTAGTATTTAGGAACAATTCTTCCTCTTCACAGTCTCCCATGGCACAATAGTTTCTAAGAACCAAAAAAGTCTGGAATAAGTATATATTCAGAACACTACAGTGATAATGTTGATAATAATCATAGCCGGCCAGGCATAGTGGCTCACGCTTATAATCCCAGCCCTTTGGGAGACTAAGGCAGGAGGACTGCTTGAGCCCAGGAGTTTGAGGTTTCAGTGAGCTATAATCGCACCATTGCACTGCAGCCAAGGTGGACAAAACAAGACCCTGCTCAAAAATAATAGCTAATGTTTATTGAGCACCAACTATGTGTCAGATTATTGGCTAAGCACTTTATATGGAATATATCATTTAATCATAACACCAACCATATGAGTTAGACATTATCATTCCTGTTTCATGAGGAAACTGAGGCTCAGAAAGACTAAGTTGGCCAAAGCTACACAATGGATAAGGGCAAAACTAAGACCCAAACTCAGATCCCTCTGTGCTGTCTTGACCAAAAAAAAAAAAAAAAAAGCTTAGGAAAGACATTGGAGAGGGTAAGAAAAGATCCAAAAAGATCGTGCCACATAACCAACTTGTGACCATGAGCCAAAGTGATGGCAGTGGTGCAAGATGAGGTCATATTCCACAGGTTTTCCACCTTAATATATTGGCTTTTTAAGATTGTCTTGCCATGTCAAATCATCTGACTGATCAGAATTAGAAGAGTGGGCAGAAGTCTCACCTGTCTCAGAAATTGGTCTTTCATCTCTTCTGGGTCCATCAGAGTTGAGATGGTAAAGTCTGCTTTCAGGATTCCAAAAGGGTGCCCTGGAAAAGAAAGTGCTGCCTGTTCGGGGGAATATTATCCTATTGCCATTTCAAGCTCTTAGCAGTCAGGAGTACCCAGTGGACACCATAGATGCTACATGCCGATTTGGGATTTCAAAAAGAAGAAAGAAACTGCTGAGCAGAAGAATGCTTAGCCACAATTAGGACCAACCAATTAGTGGCTGAAGAAAGAGTCCCATGGCTTTGGGTAATGCAGGCTCTTCCACAGCCTGGCTACCCGTGAGGCAATTATTTTCTTTTTTGTTTCCTCTGTATTTTTCTCCTTATTTTAATCCAGTAAGTGGATACTCCACACCATCCTGGAAATACTCACCTCTCCTTGAGCTCCCCACCACAGAAAATTCTAAAGAAGTTCTCTGACTCTTTAAATAAATTCAGCCTTTGCCCATGAGCCATCCATAATCATTACAGGAACTACAATCTCATAATAAGACTGTATGTGCATTATATTTTATTATTTATGAAGTTTATAATTATCTCATTGGGTGCTCACAACAACCCTATGGTATAGGCAGGGTCGTTTTTTCCACATCCCCTTCGCAGAAGAGAAATAGAAATTCAGAGACTTGTCCCCTAAATTTTCATAATAGTCACGGAGCATAAACTAGAATCCACCTCTTTATTCCTATCCCTATTCCCAACATTTCGTGTTGTCTTTCATGAAAAGGTCTCAAGGGCCCTGTGCCAAGGAGTGACTGTCGAGATTTAACTGCTTCTCTGGTAAGAGTAGGAACTTGGTAGACAGAAGCAGTTACCTGATTTTTGTGCTGATGTTTTTTTAGATTCTGAACTCAGATGTTGGGCCTCTGTGGCAGCAGCTGTATCTCTTCTATCAGTGCCACTCCCTACACTGGTCACAGCTGCAGGAAAGGAAAATAGAAGATTTATTGCAAATACAACCAGGAGTAAGGTGGCCTGATGCTGGTGATTGCCGCTGAGCTAAAAGACAGGAAAGGACAGCCACTACTAGGCACACAGTTGCTGCAGAAGCCAGCGATGTGGGAAGCTCAATTACTGCCAATCCCTGACTCACCCCCACAGGCTCTTGTAACCCAGCACTTGAGCTGCTACACTATCATCTTTCAGAAAGCACCCCTGGCAGCAGGATCTGTGGGGCTTGGGCAATGTTAGGAGGTTTTTCCTCATCAAATTTTTTTTTGTTCAGTAGCCTATGCTCCAAAGGGCCTAATGTCCTTATTTTGTCTGCCAGCTACACAAAGCCCCCACCATGGCACCCAGGGACCCTGAACATCGCCATCTCTATCCCAAACCAAGTGTAGGCTCTCCCCCAGCACCCCCTCTCTTCCTGTATGGCTGGCCATGCCCGGAGGCGCTCTAGCCAGAGACCCTGGTGTCCTCAGTGGCTCCCTTGCTCCGTCTCACCTGCTCTCATGTTCAGTCACCAAAGTCATGTCAGTGCCTTGCAGATGTCTTTTTATTCTTTCAAATATTGAAATAATCCTTTTATTTGGAATATATTATTGTAAAATATTTAAGCAAATTTATCCCCTCCCCAACCCAGGGACACCCATGATTAACACTTTGCTGTAGAAGGTCCTTCACACTCACGAATTTGTTAATTTGAATGTGTAAAGATCTCTCATGTTTGCTTTAAAGGCTGCTTAGTAGTATTTCACTGAATGTACCATAACTTATGTAACCAATCTGCTTTCAGTGGACATGACGTTGTTTCCACCTTTGCACTGTAATAAACAATGCGGCAACAAGCAGCCCTGTGTGTGGAGGGTGCATATGTATGTGTATACCTCATATTATTATTTCCTTAGTCAATTTCCAAGGGTAGAATTTCTGTATGAAAGATTATGCACATGTTAAAACTGACACAAATTCTGATACCAGAGTAATAGCCCCAGTCGGCATACCTACTGTGCCAAGATCACTGTTTTTGCCACATTCTCAGCATTATCACCTTTCAAATCTTTGCTACACTGGTAAGTACAAAAATAAATTTTAAAACTGCATCTTTTGGATACCTGTAATCTCACACCTGTAATCTCAACACTGGGAGGGTGAGGCAGGATGATCACTTGAGGCCAGGAGTTCAAGGCCAGCTGTGCAACATAACGAGATCCTGTCTTTAAAAAAAAATTTGCCAGGCATGGTGGTGTATGCATATAGTTCTAGCTACTTGGGAGGCTGAGGTAGGAGGATCGCTTGAACCCAGGAGTTCAAGGCTGCAGTGAGCTATGATCATGCCACTGCTCTCCAGCCTGGGCAACAGAGTGAGACCTTGTCTCTAAAAACAAAAACAAAACAAAAAGCAATAAAAAGTAACCATCTTTATAAATTTTGCATTTGTGTGATTCAGTGAACAAAGCTGAGCATTTTTAAAAATGTATTTGTATTGGTACTTCAGTTAACGTCACTCGTAAACAATGTAAAATCAATTCCCTGTCATGTCCCTTCCCACTCCAGTGCTCCACAGCAGGCCTCGGTTCCACCTACCCAGACTGTGCAATATTATTTCCCCACATACACGTTTCCTGTTTCTCCTTTTCTGACTGGCTGTGCCTTCAAAGGCCTCTTTCCCCACCCAAAGCATCATTAATTTCTTTAATAAAGTGATAAATGTGTAAAATTCAGAAACACAGACGAGGAGGGAACATCCGTATTTTCATCCCCTGAATATAGTCACTGTTAACATTGTCACACATCTTCTTCCAGACTTGATTCCTAAGCATTGACATTTCCTTTCAGCCTTGTTGTGACTGTATTATGTACATAATGTTGATAATGCTTTTTTCCCTTAGCACCCTAATACAAGCATTGTCCTACATCATCCTAAGCACCTTGCTTCTGGAAATGCAGATCTGAGCATTTTGCTCACCTGCTGTAAACCTCTGATGGCTCCATTGGCTGGGGGATCAACTCCTTCAGATTTTGCCCCCAGTGTACCCCTTTCTCCTCATCCCCTACCACTCCCTTCCCCAATATGTGGCCTACACCAGTCACATCAAACTGCTTGTCATTCCCTAGCAAACCGTACAGTTTGACATCTGTCTTTACCCATGCTGTTCCTTCTGCCAGGAAGAACTTTCTATACTTTTCTGCCAGATGAAATCCTCCATTGTTACACCTTCTATCCTATTACCACCTTCCAGGCAGAATGAAATGAATTGCTTTCCTGCCACAGCTCTTGGTTCACACTTCTGGTGCAGCACTTTCCAAACTGTCCTGACAGTCTCCATTAGTTCCTAGGAGACCATGTGCTTCTAAAAACAGGAAACAGCCCTGCTCATCTTGGTATCCACAGTTCAATGCCTTCTTCAAAACAAGTACTCAGGAAATTATTGTCAAATCAAATTATCTACCAATGTGCACTATCCTAGTCCCCAGAGAGATACAAAGAAATACAGAACAGCCCCTGCCCTGTGAGATTCTGCAATCTCAATAATTCATAATTGTAATCATTTATAATTAATAAAATGAGAATGAGGCCAGCCCCATATATTAAGGTAAGGAGAGAGGTGGGAGAAGGAATGAGTCACTAAACATTTCACTAGAGAACTGAGATTAAAATGGTAATAACTACCATTTATTGAGTGTCTGCCAGATGCCAGGCACTGAGAGATGAGAAAAATAAGGTTCAGAGAAGTTAGGAAAATTGTGTAAGACCACACAGTAGGTACTGGAGCCAATATATTCCCACTCTTGACTGTCAGACTCGCTTTTAGAACCAAAATGGATTATTTCTCCCCCAGATCACCCCACTTCACCTCCATCTCCATCCTGAATTACCCAGGGAGGACGAGACAGTGAGCTGGCTCTGGCCAGACAGGACCCCTGTAGAATGCGCTGGAATGCAGCCGGAGTGGGGAGACTGTGTCCCAGCACACAACGCCCCCACACCACACTCCACCTCTCATCCTCAACTCCCTGGCCTGCACCCTACGCATGGAAGCCAGGCCTGGTTGCCCCAAAAGAGGAACTCGCCGAGGTGCTTGGGCCTGCCTGGGATGGAGGTCCTAATTTATAGCAATGCGTACAGGCACCTGTTTGGGTCTCTGGCGAGCTCCCAGCTGCCTCCGGGCGGGTGTTTTGGCTCAGGGCTGCAGAGTCAGGGGGTGCAGTTGTCCTTTGGGGCACAGCTGGGCTGCCTGAGCCAAATGAGTCCGAAATGCTTTCTTTGGTCTGGCTGGATGTGGCAGACCCAGGGAGTGCTGCTATCCCGGGAGTAGCTGGGGCATCGCGGGTGGAGTCGAGCGTGGGGCTCGAAGCAGAGGCCAGAAGAGTCGCAGCTACTTCCTGGGGGACAGAGAGGCTCCCCCAAGAGGCCGCAGCAGGGCTGGGGGGCTGGGTCGCCGAGGGTGCGGGGTGCGAAGACCCATTCTGGACAGTGACCGCCGGCTTCCTGGGTCCTTCCCCGGGAACCAAGGTGCTCCCCTGGGCCGCGAGATTGTCTGGAGGGCCGGATGTCACCGCCCCCTGGGGCTGGAGGGCCGCGGGGCCCGAGGAGGCGGAAGCGCGCGGGTAGGGGGTGCGGGGGCCGGGCTCGCGGGGCTCCAGGCTGCCCCTCTGCGTGAGCCGCGCGGCTGAAGCCGGGCCCCGCGAGGCGCCCACGAGGCCGGTGCTGGTCCCTAGGGCCGGAGAGAAGACTTCTGTGGGGTCCGCTGCGCCCAGGACCCCTCCCAAAGCCGAGGGCGCCGACGAGTGACGAGTGGCGTCGCGCGGTGGCTCCCCGGGCCTGTGCCTCTTCCACGCCTGGCCTTGCCCAACCCAGTGCAGACAGGGGCGAGCAGGGAGGGCCTCCTGAACCCCATAGCGCGGCCCAGGTGGCCGGTGAGCCTGGGGCAGCCAGGCAGGTGCCAGGATAGACTTAGATGAGAAGAAGACAGGCTGTCACCCAGCTTCTGACCCAAATCTGACCACGGCCGGCCTGGGCTCACCTTCAGGGTGAGGTCCCTGGCGACTCACAGAGGGCCCGGCCGGCAGGATCTGGGCTCCCACACTCTCCAGTGCTGACTGTCCCCACCCCACCTGCAGCTCCTTCCACCTGCAGTCCTCACCCAGCCCCGCACCCCACAACACTGCAGGTTAAATCCTCCTCATCCTTCCGATGGTTATAAAGTCACCTCCTCCGGGAAATCCTCTGGACAATTACAGGGGCGGGATGCTCCCCTTCTCAGTGTCTCCACCACACCTGTGACTATACCAAGCACCAGCCTCTTCCCAGCTGGCGGTGAGAAGCTTCAGAACAAGCCTTCCCTCCCCAAAAGCTTGCCTGGTGGCTGTGCCTGAGCTAGCACAAGACTCCATCCACACTTTTTAACGAGTGAATGAACGAGGCTCTGCTCGACCTTGATCAAGTGCCCTCACTTCTCTGTGTGCTCAAAAAAGGCAATAATCCCTTTGTGTGACACAGGAATCTGTAAGAAGGCCAGGAAAACGGTGATTTTGCCCTCAATTATTCTAGTTAGCCTCAGAACTCTTGGGAAGTAAAATGAGGTAATAGCTGTGAAGATGTTTCAGGAATTTTAAAGTGCTATAGGGAATGCAGTCACTGTCCTTCCCAGCCACCTCCCGACACATAATGACAACAGCTCATCCCTCATCCTCTCCCTGCAGAGGAGCCTGCAATTCGGAGGGACTTTGCAGTGCTTCCCTCTGGATGCTGAGCCTCAGGACCTCTCTGATGATTCTTCCTCAGGAGTACTGCTCAGGTGTCTTCCCCTCGGTCTCCCAAGCCAGGATCTCATCCTCTCACCTGAGAGACTGTACAGCCTCTCCTGGGTCTCTTGGCCCTGGAGCTGCAAATTCAGTGGCCCAATTCCAAGAAAAGGGAGTTTGATGTGGCCCAGTCCTCCTTCCCCCATCCCTGGCTGGACCAGCAGGGTGGGAAGCAGAGGGAAACTCCCGTCTGTATAAGTGGCCCTTGACTGCTGCCCCCTTAGCTCACCCCTTTTCTAGGCATTCACTGGCCCTTCTAGGAGGGGCCTATGCAACCTGCAAGCCACCCTTGCCACTTCCCCAGGCCCTGAAGACCCAGATCCAGCCAAGGACAGGCTCAAAACACCTCTGCCTGGCCTGGGAGTTGTTTCCTCTGTCACTTCTGTTGGGGAAGTTGGGGAAGTGCGGAAGAGTGGAGGCAACTCTGCTGATGCCCGGTGTCCAGTGGAGGGGTCTGCAAGAAAACAGAGTGAGTGTGAGGACAGAGTCTGCAACACCCAGCAGGTGAGCAGCCACCCCAGGCTCTGATGGCCCCGCGTTTGGTTACCCATCATGGTAGCCAAACTCAGGAGGGCACAGTTGTTGCACATCTGCCATGTGCCAATCCCTGCAGGAGACACATCTCCAATCCTCACAGCAAGCAGCCCCTCAGGGAGGAAGAGTGTCTTTATGGATAAGGATCATGTGTCTCATCAAATCCAAAACACAAAAAGAAACAGCCAAGGACAAGCAAATCCACAGAAACAGAAAGTAGGTCTGTGATTGCTGGGGAGGGGAGGGAATGACTGCTGCCAGGTAAGGGGTTTCTTTGGGGTGGGGGGTGATGAAAATGTTCTACAATTAGATCAGTGATGAATGTATTAAAAGCCACTGCATTGTACCCTTTAAAAAGGTAAATTTTGGCCAGATGCGGTGGCTCACGTGAGCCTGCAATCCCAACACCTTGGGAGGCCAAGGCGGGTGGATCACCTGAGGTCAGGAGTTCAAGACCAGCCTGGCCAACACGATGAAACCCCATCTCTACTAAAAATATAAAAATTAGCCAGGCGTGGTGGCCGGCACCTGTAATCCCAGCTACTCAGGACGCTGAGGCATGATAATTGCCTGAACCCAGGAGGTTGAGGTTGCAGTGAGCTGAGATCATGCCACTGCACTCCAACCAGGGAGACAGAGTGAGACTCTGTCTCAAAAATTAATTAATTAATTAATTTAATTAAAAATTAAAAGTAAATTTTAAGATGGGAACTATAGCTCAATAAAACTTACAAAAAAGAGAGGTGGGGGAAGGGGAAAGGAGAGAAGGAAAGAGCAAGGCAGAAGGACGCCCATCACACAGGATGCGGGTGCCAGGCAGGCTTGGGCTCCCATGCATTCACAGGGACAGAACAATGACAGTGGCTCCCATCCACCAGGGGCCCACTCTGTGCCAGGGTTTCTACTCTACGCCTTACATTCACTTTCTCACTCAGCCCTCAAAGCCATCCTATAAGGTGGGTGCCATCAATTCATTTTGTTCAATATACTTCTCAGATAAGGAGAAGGAAGCTCCAAGATGCTGCCCACCTTATTTCTAGCAAGTGGTAAACTGTCTGATTCCAAAGCTCAGACTTTTAACTTCATTGTCCAATAATGAATTGCTCTTGCTAATTGCCAGTGCCCTTAGGCTGGATGGAGTCTGTTTCATTATTTAAAGATCCCCAGAATTAAAATAATACAACTTCCTCACAAGTTTATAATGCAAGGATCTCAGGAGCCTGCTCCAGAACTCAGTTTCCCTCAGAGTCTAGAAGTGCTTCCTTGGGACTATCCTCAATATCACCTGCTGCCAAATAAACCCATTTCCCACCTCATTCTATCCTCAGTGGGCGGAGGGCCAGCAAGAGCAGACTCTCACTCACCATAGAAGCAGATGAAGGGCAGCGGGGAAGAGCAGTTCACTGAGTACACTTTTGGGGAGTAGGTCATATAGATGCCGAGAGCTGCGCACAGTCCTCTCACCATCATCGGCACCTGCAGCCAGGAGGGGATGCTGGCCCCCAGGTCACTGGACCAGCTCAGAGATCCAGAGTTCGCATTGAGGTAGAGGCCAATCCAGGCTTCAGTCTCACTCATGATGGATCTCAAGGCCTCCTTGCCTGTCTTGTCTGTCACCGTCTGCAGGTCGGCCAGGTCCGTGTGGTGGCTGCGGCAGTACAGCAGGGCCGAGGACCATGTCATCACTTGGTCAAATCGCGTGAAGGTCTGACCACCAATCTGGACCACAGCTGGGGTCAGAGAATGTGGAGCTCACAGGCCTGAGGGTCTGGGTCTCTGACAGCCCAGCCCTCATCATCCTTGGGGATAGAATTCTGGTCTGACATGGGCCCTTGTCCCTCGTCCTTGAGTGTTAGGTTTGATCAAAACAACAACAATTTTATAGGTAGACTAAATACCGAGTAGGAAGAATGGATGAGACATAGCGGCAGGTGGGGAAGACATTAGGGAAAGCAGGGCTTAAGAGTTCGTGTAGTTATATGGCCTCACAAGTTCAGTTTAAGTCTTAATTTCTTCATCTATACAATGGGGTAATAATAGTACCTAAGGTCAGGATTACATGAAATCACATATGCAAATGGTTTAGCACAGTGATATATTAATAGTAAGCACTTGGCAAGATGGTAGTGACCATTTCAGGGGAGATTATGAGGAAGACAGAATAATCTTGGTTTGGGGTCACCCTCGAGTATGATTTCTAGGGGCTGTGCCTGCCCGCACTGGCTCGCAGGCGAATTCAGGACTGAGCAGACTAGAGGAAGAGTGTGATCTTCCTAGGCTCACCGTGCCTGGAGAGCCAGGGAGAAGAGGCCAGCCTGGAGCCACGGGCCCGGTACACAGGAGGCGGAGCAGGCTCAGTGGCCTTGCCTTCCGGGGGAGCCGGACAGACTGAGATGCCGGCCTCCCACAGCCACCTCTGCCAGTCCCTGCCCGAGGCTGGACTGGGCCAGGTCCTGAGGTAGAATAAGCCCAGCCTACCCTGCTCCTCGCCAGGCCTGTCCCATCTTACAGCACATGAGCCCACACATCTGAGATTCCAGACAATGGAAGATTGGAAACGATATGAGTGGCTGGGACTCGGCCTGAGGCATTGATTCTGGGGGCGCAGAAGAGGAAACACTCCTGTTTGCCGAGACGGGAGTCACATCCTCAGATTCAAATGGAGCCTCCCAAACTTGGACATGGGCCTTTCACCTAAGCCCATCAAGATTTGCCTCCAATTTCCCTAACACTTTCCCTATCTCAACTGATGTTTTAAAGTTACTCTTGATTAAACCCCTTGTATGTGCCAGCCCTGAGCTATGCATGTGGCCTGTGTCATCTTTGAAAACCCCACTACTATCCTGAGAAGTTGGTGTCATTAACCTCAGTTCACAGACGAAGAGAAGGAGGCTGAGGGAGGCAACAACCTGCCTGAACTCGGATCATACTAGAGATTCAAACATGGGAAGCCCACGCCATCTTCACTCTACAACTCTGTACTCCATACCATGCAGAAAAGCCACTCTACAGAGCAGAGTGAGTGAGTATATCGCCTCTGTCATAGAACTTATCCGTATCAGATAGGACAAAACTTTTTAAAAGATACCAAGGCACTAATACTGGAGGGGACTATTTCAGAGAAGCCACCCCCACCCCCAGATGGATAAGCAAGTACTTGGGCTGTGAAGAGAAACCACCCAGTCCCCAACCCCGGAGTGACAGCTGGGCTGCAGCCAAGGGCTCATCCACTCTCTGATTCCAGTCTCTGATTGGAGACTTTGAGCCAGTCACCCTCTGGGCCCATCAGAATAATAAAGACAATGGCCAGCTGTGTGGTTCATACCTGTAATCTCAGCACTTTGGGAGGCCAAGGCAGGTGGATCGCTAGAGCCCAGGAGTTCGAGACCAGCCTGAGCAATATG